>NC_092204.1:88061697-88213854 GCF_043381705.1 Parasteatoda tepidariorum | reverse complement strand
TATATATATATATATATAACGCCTGAAGTTGCTCTGCTCCGGGCGTTGTCGAGCAACAGTAGCTTTGTCAATAGTTACTTAAACTAATAAGAGGATAATAATAAAATAAAAATTTTAAAAACTTCATTTTTTTAAGAAGTATGCACTAAAAGAAAGAAAGAGAGATTAATTTTTTGTTAAAATCAGACAATGACAAACGAAGAGCTTGTCACATATGTAATAAACTTCTATCACCAGCGAAATCTAACTTTTTATTTTAAATTATGATACGCCTTTCGTTTTTCATTTTAGGTCGGACAAACATGAAAATATTTTCTTCTTAGAAATTTTTAATTTTTAAAAAAAAATTTAATTTTATAATTTTTAAATAATAAAATTAAATAATTTATGTAGTTGATGAACTTACTATGTCAACATTAATGAGCAATTTTAAGTTGATTTCAAAACAACCTTTATATTGCTAAACAACCAATACTCAATTTAAATATGACTCATGAAAGACCTAATAACCAAAGCTGATGGAATGTCAAGATCTATAATCGTGCACCTGATATGCTCGGGGCTGTCGGAAGTTACTAAATGTTTCTTAATGTTCTCCCTTTTATCGTTCCTATCTTGTAACTTATCAGCTTAACAAGTTGATAAGATGAGAATGATTTAGCGGCTATTAATTAAGAGGCAAGCAAATATCCTGATTAATATTCAAATCATTTCTTTTATCTTTCAATAGCCTGAGAAAATGTCTCGTGATTAATAATTATTAATTAATCGATTAATAATCTTTCTTACAGTAATGCGTTTATATGCGTAGTTGATTTTACAGGTTGTTTTTGGTAAAATATTCTTACTGAGAGTATTATTAACATTATAATTGGAGAAATCGATTTAAAATAAAGAAGAAAATATGTTTGAGAAAATCGCATTGGAAATTTTGGAGCGTTTTGCATCATAATATTATTTTGCATCCATAATATGGGCTTTGAACCATATCACCATACTTGATCATACGGCACTATGGTTTTTTAATGGTGCATTAAAACATCGCATTTTGTTTTGGGAAAATGATGTGATTCTAGGTCGAACCGATTTTGCTTTCGTAGTGATCAGGCAATTTAAAGCACCGGATAAAACAACCTGAAGAAAAAAATAAGCCCAAAAAACTGCATTAAACTAATTTTTTTTTTGTGTGCATATTTTTAAATAATTTAATAAATTATCGCTTTACGAAATTATTTTAAAAGTTTTTGAAAACATTCAAAATTATTTTTTAGAAATTTACTTTTACAATTTAGAGGGTGTTAGGGTCGACTGCAAATAGAACATAGATTTACTTTATTTTCTTTAAATGAGATGGTTGGGAGTAGAAAAATATGCTTCGTATACATTTCGATGCATCTTTAGATTATTATTTTTATTCACGTGTATGTTCGACCATAGGGTTCGTCAAACATGTACTTACGTATTTCTCGATTCCAGTTGGTTCCTGGTGGTTGGAAGGATAAGAAGTTCTAAGCAATTACAAATTTACTTTCAGGAAAATCGAATTCTGAAAATTTGGTGGAGATGAGGACACATTTTTGTACCAAACGATAAGTTTTGAAATAAAAATGTAATCAAGTGACATTAGATAAAAAGAATGAAAACATTCAGAGATTATTCATATGTATAGTTTGTCTAAGTAGAGAACTCCTTCCGCCTTCAAGTCTGAGGCCGTCTGGTGCTATGGAAACAAGAATGGCTCATTTCAGGGAGGGCAGAATCATTCTAGGACTAACACAACAAACCATAGAAAGAGATTCCATTTCTCTCGCTGAGTCATACCTCGCTACCATAGTCACCGCCGCTGGTCCAGACGAATGTCTGGGGGAGTTCTTATTTTAGACAAACTATACCTCTCAGTCTCAAAATTGAATATCGCCAACAGGAACAGATGTGTCCTATCTACAAAACCTAAACTAAGTGAGGTGATCTTCATAAATTCAGCAAGTGGCTTTAATATTGATTAATATGGTTGCTAATGCAGCAAAACCAGATAGCAGGTAACCTTTCGGCAAATGTTGTATTTTCATTTTCATTTAGTAGACTAAATATTTTTTTTAAAAATTAGTAGAAATGCCAGGTTTGTTTCGTTCAAGATTGAATAAAGACATGCAAAATCTTTACAAAAAAAAATCTCCTTTTTTAGCCTCTACTGTAAACATTGTTTTTACATTTTTTCTCTTTTTAGTTTTGTCCAGACTCTGAAATGCAAATTTTTTTTTCTATTCAAAGCACTGATGATCAGACCAACCTTGACTTTCAAAGTGTTAAAGAAAGCTTATAAAAACCGGTGCAAATAAATCTTGTTTCAGTTATGATCATAAATTTTAAAATAAACCTTGAGAAGGTCAATTTATCTTTGGTTTTAGAACGCTTCTACTCTTAATCTGAGAATGATGATTTATCCTCGATTTCAGATGGTTTTTCTAGCCTTGTTTTGTAAAGGCAGATTCAGTCTCGATATAAAAGTGTTGTGTATGCACTCTTAGCCCGAACCCCATAGAGCGCAAACTAGCACACAAAAATTTAACATTGTTTCAAGCTTGCGTGGCTTATTTGCTAAACATTTATAAACCTTAACGGGATTTGTGATAAAGGTTGTTGCTGACATTAAAATCAACCTCAGACTGCTATTTAGGAAGGGTTGTTCCTTTCTCTTGCTATGCCGCACTAAAAAGTGTCACTTTGTTACTGCCTTCCAGTTGATGAATTGATGTGTTTGTGTATGTTAATGTATCTGTTTGTGTATGTTAATGTATGTGTTTGTATGTGTATGTGTTTGTGTATGTTAATGTATGTGTTTGTATGTGTACGTGTTTGCATGATTAATGTGTTTGTATGATTAATGTATGTGTTTGAAGTTAAGTCAGCTACGAAGACGTCAGGTAGAATGTTTAAATTGCTGATAGGAAGCATCTGACTTATTGCTGACTATTAGTTTGATCTTTGCTTTATTATAAAGGTTAAATTAGGGTAACTTGTTTGATCTTCAACCGTATCTCTTGTGTATTGCATAAGAAGTTTATTTTAACAGCATACTGGAAATTTTAATCAATTCTACATGCAAATGTTTGCATGGTTTGTATAGTAGAGCAGTTAGAATCGGTTTGGTTTTCTTCGACTGAACCAAAGACGTTAACAATCTCTCACGATGACGTTAACAACAACTCGTCTTCACGCATGATGACGTTAACAACTCGTCTCCACTCACGATGTTATTAAAATAGTAATCAATCATTTTGCTGTCACAAAACAGCAATTAATTTCTCATTTAAAGTAGTTTTGTTGTTAACAGTTTGCATGTTGACTATATAGTTGGACTATGATTTGTGGAAGTTTAGTACGTTCGTAAATGCAGAAACAAAACTACGATGGTAAATTACCCTTGCAATTAACCATTTTTTCTGGATGAATAAATTTGTCAGTTAACGGAGTGCCTGTTTATGAGCAGTGTCGATTTTTCCTCTAATATTTTGACTCATTTTAAATAACATTTAATTAATAAAAAAATGACCCCGTGTGTGATTTGCTAATCTCACAATTTTTTTTAAAGAAAGAAGAACAATTGACTACAGGTATTTCAATATTAGGTATATTATCAGTATAAACATTACGAATTTTAGCTGTTTCTCCTTATAAACGTTTTCTCAATTATGATAATACATAGAGATCACACATAAGTATGCTTCTATATACAAACGTATAATTTTTCTTTTCAGGAGAGTTTTAATAGATTTAGATATATATTCAATTCATTATCGTAACACAGGTTGCTACAAGGTTCAGCGAACACAGAGCTTATAGAACCAGAAAAGAGCTAACTTGGAAGTGATAGAACACAACTGGAAAAAACCATACACCCTATTGTCGAAACTAATATTTTTTTCGTGACAATTCCCGTGTAATATATCCAGTGTGCTTCCTCATTCGCTACCAAAACTTTTTCATTGCAGATAACGCTCCGTTCGTACATTTCTTTTACTCCCAGTATCCTCTTTGAAGCATGCAACTGGTAAATTGGCTGATTGGCTCTTCCACAGTTGATGCAACTATTAATATATTTTTGTATCTAGGAGGTACCTTGGTGTAACAAGCTTGTGTCTTCGTCTAACGACTTCTATCGTATTGCCATTTTTTTTTGTATTGCCTGCCGAAATACATTAACATGCCAAGTACATGTTAATCTATTTCGGCTATCTCTTAATTTCTGCATGTCTCCACAGCATGAATAAACGTCACTGCTATGAACGGCATTTTTTTTTCAAGTTTATTAGTGCTTTAGAGATGAGTTCTGATCATTGATTGAATTTTGTTTTGTGCTTGTAGAGTTGTGGTCTACCATTCCCAAACGTATGAGATTTGAGTCCAGGAACACCCTTAGTACAACTTAACATTTTTAAAGATTTAATTTAGTCCCTGCAACAGAGGTAGGATGCAAAAGTGTTCAGATAATGTTACGCAAGTACTTTCATGTTACGCCATTCGTTGTGAAACAGGATGTTGATTTATTCGATACAAAAAATAAAAAAAATATTTGTACGATCGTTCAAAGTTATTTCCTTTTATGTTTCGGAGAATGATCTGGTCACTTTATCATACATCCTGATGGCGTCTTTCCATATTGAGATCTGGAACTCACCATGTTCGAAAACATTTTGAGTTATGACTCTGGAAGTAAAGGTTTGACAGATCTTATTTTTTAAAAATTTCAACAGATGCACCTTCACACGCCTTCGCCCGGACGTCTTCAGGGTCAGCAACCACTCTTACGAAGATGATCTCATTCCTCAGTAATGTTTTCCATGTTCCCAGGTCTACGTCACTTTGTCGACTTGAATTTCCTGCTTAAGAGAATACGAGAGTAGAAGAAGAATAACTTCGACTTCAACTACAAGAAAAAAAAGGCAACAAAAACTAAGAGCATCTTCTTAGGTGTGGCCTTGATGATTTACAGTAACACTATAAGTTTTCATTATAGCCTAAAATTATACAACTATTTAAGATAAGGATCATTGAACAAGAATAGAAGAAGCTAATCGAATTGCTCGGGTTAAGGGCGTTTTCTGTAGATTACATTCGTAAAGATGGTGATCACATGAACGCCGTGAAACGAAATAACTATCATAAATCAATTTTAATTTTCCTTTGAGAAATAGTAATTGAGGTGTATGGGCTTGCGTCTGGAAACGGAATAAATTTATTTTATTGGTTGTTTACTCTGTGAGCTGTCAAAGTTTAAGTTGTGAATTGTTTTTATTGCTTGAATTTCGCTTATTCCCTTTTTTGTTTTGTGCTATCTGAAAGTAAGGTACGATAATGTGAAGAAAAAAAATGGAGAGTGTTGAACTATAATATCGTTCAAACTATGGTGCAAAGTTGAACCTTAACATGGTACTTCTTAAATTTGATTATATAATAATATGGTTCAACTTGCAGAAGAATGTAGTCCAATTAGACACCATATTGAGGGTGCAGTAAATTTACACGATATTATGGCTCAAGGTATGCAAATATCACGAATTTATGCTTTAACCTTGAACTAAATTTTCTGAGGGAGCATTTACTATGAAGCTTTCTGTTAGAAGAGTGGCTTAATAATATTGAGGAACAATTTTTTAACGGATCTTGGATATTTTACGTCGCTTTATTTTAAATCTGCAACTGGTTTCTCTCTCCAAGCTACAGTATTTTTAAATGACGATTTTAGTCAATTTTTTGTCGAAATGTACAAGTTTGTTGTTGTTGTTGCTGATTCCCATTTGGTCTGACGGAGTCAGACCAGATCAATAAATCCGTTGACATTTAGGAAGTCCGAAACTAAAAGGGGAGAGGAATGAATGTCGTTCCAGTTCAGCCCTAAACAGTTCAAGATGTGCTCAGGGGATGCCTGGTTTTGTTAGCCTTTAGAGCAAAGAGCAAAAAATCTTTTGATTTAAAAATGTTATATATAACAGGGGGTCCCGTAAATGTTGCTACAAACTTCTAGGGGAGTTAGAGCACATCATTACTGTTAAAATTGCGTAGGAACCCATGCCCAGTAATGTCGCTATTATCTTAAAGTTCCCTATTATGAACTGTTTCTTCGTGTTGTTCTAAACAGGTCATAATAGAAACGTGCCCCTAGCCGAGAGAAATCGATACTATTTGCAATTATACGTATTTGAGTTATACATGTAAGTTTAGCTGCTTGTAGTATAACAATTTTAAGAAAGAAATTCTATTAGAGTCTAATGTAATGTAACTTATTTGAAAATCGCAGCTACAATTGTTTTTATTTTGTCATGAACAAGTGATTTTTTCTTCAAGCTCACTTATTTCATTTTATTATTTCAAATATTTTTTTAGGTCGGTTTCAAAATTGGACTTGCATTTTTACACTATAAATATCTCAGTTATGAAAGTACACAATGTTTGGTAACGGGTATACGAATTAATTAAATTTCAGGTTGATTCGCACTAAAAGACTGAGACGAAGGTATTATTCGTATAACAGCAAAAGCTATTAAAACAAATATAAGATGCTGAATTGATTGCAGGATTTATCTTCGAGGATTTATCTTCCTCGAAAGAACATTTGTTTAGACAAAGTAGTGATATCTTATTAAAAAAATATAGGAAAAAACAAGAAAGAAAGAGAGTGAAGAAATTAATACAAATTTGTAGTCGATTATTAAGCAAAGATAAGTATTGTGTGGGATAAAAGTTGAAGTAAAACCTGCAATCTTAAAATTGTTTGCAGTCAGGAGAAATTTACCCGAAAATTCTCCTTGAATTAAAGTAATATAACTCATTACTTAATTAACGACCGTTTAAAAAAGAAGCAAATAATCTTTTTCCTTGAATTCGTTGATTTTATTCTATTTCTTCAAATCATTTCTTCTGCCAATTTCGATGCAGGACACGAATGCAAATTACTACATTGAAAAGGAATTTGGAATGTTTGACTACGGGCTACAAATTATAATTTAAATCCTGTTTGTTTTCGCAAAGCTATAAATGGACGAGAGTTGATTTATATAATAGCAGAAGCTAGTAAAACAAAATGTAAAATAGCGTAATTCATTGCAGAAACCCAGTTGTCCTCGAAAGAACATTCGCTAATTATTCCCATACTCCTGTCGCGCGAAAAGAATTGTTGAAGTAATGATATCTTCGCGAACAAAAATTTAAAAAAACGAAAGCAAATTAATGCGAATTGGTAGCCTATTATTAGGCAAAGAAAAAGTGTTCGAAGGGGTCAAAGCCGCACCTGTACCACCTGTGTGTCAATCTATTCTTAAACGTGACTAGCTTCGACTATGAAGACTTGGGCGGCATGCTGTCTGCTCAAGACGAACCAGTTTCCCCATTGAGCTATTTCTTCCACTTTGTTCTATCGCATAATAATCACCCTCCACACCTTCTGTTTTGCTTTTATTCTTTATTAGTGTCAAAATTGCGTATGCATTTAGTGCTATAATTAAAAAAAAATGGAGGAGAGGAAGGAGAGATTAGAGGACAATTAGCATACTGATGGAAGGAACCTTGAACTTGGTGGTCGTGTTTCGATTTGTAAATGGCGCGGCTCTAATTGTTTCTTTCCTGAGATTTCAACAATGATTAGATATTCCTTTAGGAATTAATTAGTCGAAAGATTCCGAAAGTTATGAAGGTTAAAGATTTATTTAATTCTTCAGTTAGTTATTTAGAATAATATCTTTTTTTTCCCAGATGATGTTTAATATTTGTTGATACGGATACCTTATTATTATTATTATTATTATTATTTTTTTAAATAGAAAGATTTCGCTGTTTTACGTATCCATCACAAATCCGTAAGTAAGTATTTAAGTACTGCGCATGCCTGTCAACTATTTCATTACTTTTTTACGCTAATAGTGCGCAGTTGATTTAAATTTTATACCTGGGAGTTTGCGTAATTAATATAAAACTACGAAATCTCTCCAGGCCGTTAAGAAAAACTCCATTAATTCTTACAGAAAGCTTCAAAAAATCAAGAATAATAACGCTGTCTTTAGAGAACTTAAGTTTATTAAATGAATGGAGAAACAGATAGTAATTCGTTGAGTTTTAGTCTGAATTATAGTTATTGTTCCAAGTGTCTTACAACAAATATTATGCTTTATACAAAGTATCATGCACCATGGGAAAAAAAGAACTTAAGAAGTTTATTAAATGAATGGAAAAACGGATAGTAATTCGTTGAGTTTTAGTCTGAATTATAGTTATTGTACCAAGTGTTTACAACAAATATTATGCTTTATACAAAGTATCATGCACCATCGGAAAAAAAGAACTTAAATTTATTAAATGAATGGAAAAACAGATTCGTTGAGTTTTAGTCTGAAATATAGTTATCGTTCCAAGTGTTTTACAACAAATATTATGCATTATACAAAGTATCATGCACCATCGGAAAAAAAGAACTTAAGAAGTTTATTAAATGAATGGAAATACCGATGGTAATTCATTGAGTTTTAGTATGGATTATAGTTATTGTTCCAAGTATTTTACAACAAATATTATGTTGTATGCAAAGTATTATGCACCATTGGAATAAAAATTCAGAGCTGTATCGTGATAGCATTAACGAAGATGTTGTCTGTTGGAGACGAACCAATTTTAATGAGTTATTTCTTTAACTTTTGTATTGTTTAATAATCATCTATCCCTTACACACATTCTGTCTCGTTGTTTATTCGCTATTGCTGTCGTTTTTGCATTTGCATTTAGTCTTATTATTATAAAAATTGAAGAGAAGACGTCGAGGACAATTACCATATTGATGGAAGGAACTTTGGAGCTTGGTAGTAGTGTTTTGTTTTGTAAATGGCGCAGATTTAATTGCTTCTTTACTGATAGTCATATTAGATTTTTTAAGGAATTAATTATTTATTAATTATCTTTATTTATTAATTTTTGATTATTAATTAATTTAATTCGGAAAAATTCAGAGAGGTATGAAGAATTTGAAAAAAAAAGCGTTAAATTAATTATATCGTTAATAGCTTTCTTCTTGAGAAGAATATCATCTTTATCCATAGGATATGTATTATGTTACAGATGTTACAAAAAATTCAATATGTTGTTTTCTGACCTTAACAACCACCAATTCTTAAAAAAAGTTACAACAAATCGAAAATATTTAGTCTGCTTCCTAAGAAATGCTTTATTCGTAGAATTTTATGAAATAAATAGAAAAATGTAAGTTGGTTTTAATTGGTAATTGGCTTTTAGTCTGGATTATGTTATAAGTTTTATGTATAAAGTTTTATGGAACCCAGTGATGAAAAGTATAGAGCTAATGCTTAACATAATAATATTAACGAAGCATATGATAAGAAGACTTGGGAGGCATGCTGTCTGTTGAAAACGAACCAGTTTTCTCATTGAGCTATTTCTTCCACTTTGTTCCGCTTATAATTGTTTCCCCCTCATTCGCTTATAATCATTTTCCCTCACCACAATTATGTTTTTATTTTTATTCTTTATTATTATCAAAACTGCACTGGCATTAAGTGATATTATTAAAAAATGAAGTAAAAATAGTGAGAACCTTGTAATATATATGAGAGAGAGAGAGTAAATGGAAGGAACCTTGAAACTTGGTAGTCTTGTATTCGATTTGTAAATGGCGCTGATCTAATTGTTTCTTTACTGAGATTAGGGAATTAATCATTCGGCAAGATTCTAAAAGGCATGAAGCTTAGAAGAACGTGTTAAGTGATTTAGATCTTAAGCAGATAAAAATCGTCATTCAGATGATATTTAATAATTGTTGCTAAAGATGCTAGATTAACTAAATATGCCGTTTTCCGACCAAAGAAGTCAATAATTCTCGTAGAAGTTTTCGATAAATTAACAGTAATTACGCCGTCTCTTAAAATATCCTTTACTTTGAAAGGAATGAATAGAAGATGTATGGTGAGTGATCGATTTTTAGATAATTATGATAATTTATTGATATGGAGATTTGGATGGAATTTATAGTACCATGCATCAGGCATTATTCAAGCCTGGAAAAAGTATAAAAGTCTTCGGTTGTCTGCTGAAGACGAAACAGTTTTCCAAGAGGGGAATTTCCACTTTTGTAGTACCCCGTGATAATCATCCTCCCCCTCCACACATTTCTGCTTTACTAAAATTCTTTATAGTGTCAAAATTGTGATTGATTTAGTACAGTCATTAAAAAATTAAGAATGGGACGAAGAGTTGAGAGGAAAATAAGCAAAATGCTGATAGAAATATCTTTGGCGCATCGGCTTTTCGAATTGTAAGTGATTCGGGTGCAATTGAATTGCTTCTTTACTGAAGTTTCAATCGTGACTAGACCTTTTAGGAATTAAATATTTTTAAGAATCTGAAACTTAAAGACATCTTTAACAAAAAAAGGAGAATACAAATTTGCAATTTTGGAACGAAAGATATTTGTAAGCCTTCTTGGCGTTAAAGAAAGTAGCATTTTAAAGAGCTCGATTAAAATTAATAGAACAAACTGGTCCTCTCATGTTTCTGGAATTGATTAAAAAAGGCCTCTCATGTTTCTGGAATTGATTAAAAAAATTGCATTGAAAAAGCTTTTTGTTGCAAAGACCTTCAGTTCGAAAAAGAGGAATGTCTAAACTACGTTGGACTATTTCTGTTGAAAATCAGATTTTAGAGGGCGTGTACTGTGTCATGAAAGAATCTTCAACAAAAGACTAAACCCCATTATGGGTTGTCATTCTAAATATGGGTTGATTTATATCTTTATAAAGATTGATATTTAGTATTTATTAATAGAGATGCCAAAATTAACGAAATATGGTGTATCCCGAGATTAATAGAGGATTAACAATTCTGGTAGAAAACTTCAATGTATTAAGAATAATAATACCATCTCTTAAAACATCCCTTACTTTGAGAGTTTGTTGAAATGAATAAAGAATTGGATAATAATGCGATTTTCAGCCCGAACTTTCAAAATAAACAATTTAATAAGAAAAAGAAGTATATATATATCAACACAGCCAGATATCAAAAGTATATCACAGGCTCGTGGCAGTTCACTGAAGTTCATCAGTATCACCCTGAATGTCAAAGCAGAGAACGCCACTGTTCATCACTATCACAGAACACACACACGTTCTAGCATTTGGATTATAATTATATTCACAGCAGCGTTGATGCTCGCCTTGAGTCTTGAATCTTGACTTTGTATTCAAGGAATTTAATGTAGTTCAAAGCAGAAAAGTCCAAATGCTTAAGATAAGGCGAGTAGTGGTTAAGATCGGCATCTAGACTCCAGACGCTAAAGATAGGTGAAATCCATGGCAATATAAGTTTAATATGAAGTTCAGGAAATGTGTGGTGTCTCATACGGCCATTTTGAATTCCTTTGAACGAAAAAAACAAACAAACTTATTTTTCTTGTTTTTATTTTCAAAATAAAAACTCAAAAACTATTGCGATTAGGATAATGCTGGGGAAGAAAAAAAGTATAGAGTTGGAGATTTTCTTTCTTCTTTTTTTTGTTGTTCCAAATGATAAATTTGCATTTTCGAATGATTTTTCTCGCTCTAAGTTTAAACCTCTTTTTTTTTTTTGTTCGATTGAATTTTATCCACTCTAACGAGCGGACAAAATTTATTTTTTGCGCAAATTTCTTAGTTTTATCCAAACAAATAATCACAGCAGTATGTTTTCTCATGCGCAGATTTAAACAGGTGAACGGATTTTAAGTTCTTTTACCGTATGTAATGGAAATACATGTCGTCGTATTTGTATAAATCATAATTTTTCACTTTTAATTTTTAACGAGCATATGTTTTTAAAAATCTGTGTTCCCTATTTTTAAGCAAATATGTTCATTGAAAGGTGTTAATTTTTTTGAATAATTTTTTTAAAATTTTAAAGTATGATTAGTGTTAAACTTCTAAGTTCTTCCTACTCTATTACCATTGACATTTGTTGCAATCGTATAATAATTAAAAACCTTCGTAACGTTTGACAGTTTATATTTGCGACTATTTTGCCAAAAAATCAAATCGATAATTAATTATCCAGTACTACGTTAATACTAATTTCTTCTTTGCCTACTTATTCGTTACGTCCATAAACCCACAGCAAAAGTACATTGAGAACACAAAGCTTAGCTGTAATCCTCTGTAGACTTGTAGATAACTCAAAAAAAAAAATATTAATAATAATAATAATAAATTTGCGATATTTAAAATAGGGTATTGAAGGTCAGGTTTATTGTGTCTGATGCAAAAGTATTCAAGTTTTATAAGGATCACTTTTTTCAGACAGAAATATGAGTTTTTAAAAAAAAATAATTATGTGATTATTCAGTATTTTAAGACGTTGTATTTTTTCCATTTTTCTTTTTTTTTCTTCCAGAAGCATGAGTAATAATTTCGAACATTGAAAAAGATCCAAATTCTAACATTTAAGACATATTTATCGTTTTAATGAGCTATACTTCTTATTCATATGAAGTTTCTTAGATACATTAAGACCAATAAGTAGCTTGATTGTAGTAGCTTGGCTGTGGCACTTCGAACCGGTGGTAGCTTATCATACTAAATAGAGTTAAGGCTAGTGCATAGCAAATCTGTACTAGTATTTTATTGAAAAGCAACAATTTCATTAATATTTGTGAACTGTTTTTCGGTAGTTTTCAGTTTTCTTGAAACAACGTTTTTAAGTTTTCGCAATGTGTGCATTGATTGATTTCGTCTAAATGCGATTTAAAACAGGTAATTAAAAGCGTATCTCTACAATATATTATCTCATTTATATCTTAAATATATAACGTTTCTGAAATATATTATTGTATTTTATTGAAATGGATAATTTCCTTTTTCAGTTATTTTAAAATACTAATCATTAAATATTTTGAGTAATAATAACAACCAAAAAGTTCTAATAAACAAGTAGTACTTTTAAACATGTTACTAATGAAATTAGTTAGATTTTTAAATATTTAAAAGCTTTGAAAGATGCATGATTTTTATATACAGTCAATTCGCTATAACTCGAAGTACGATAACTCGAATATTACTATAACTCGATTTTTTTATGAGGTCCCGACCCTTTTATCTTCAATTTCATGTTAATTATTCTCGATTACTCGAATTCTACTCCCTTTAACTCGATTTTTTTTTGGATCTTTTAAAGCAAGAAAAAAAACCTAGGAGCTGATATCTTGCCCCTTCCTTTGCAACACGCACACAATGTCTTTCGCACTCTTCATGGAGAAGCTAGAGCTGTCCCTCTTGAAGTATGTGAACAGTGGTTAAATGAAACGTTACCAAATTTACTTCAAGGATGTTTACTTAAAATGATGTTTTCAATATTGATGAAATGGGTTTAGTTTTTAAATGTCTTCCAAATAAGACTATGATGTTTAAGAATGAAAACTGCTCAGGGGGTAAAATGAGCAAGAAACGTTTGACTGTCCTAGTTGGAGGAAATGCGTCTGGGACAGAGAAATTGCCCTTACTTGTTATCGGAAAAAAAGCAAAATCCCCGATGTTTCAAGAATGTAAAAACGTATCCTTTGGATTACAAGTCTAACAAAAAGTTTTGGATGACATCAGTTTTATTTGAAAACTATGTAAGAAAATTGGGTCGGAAATTATTCGCTAAAAAGAGAAAAGTGATACTCTTTATGGATAAATGCACAGCACATAGTGATCAACCTAATTTGAAAGCAGTAAACTTGCAGTTTCTCCCGCCAAACACAACAGCAAAGTTGCAGCCGATGGACCAGGGTATCATAAAGTGCTTCAAACAGTCTTATCGTAAATGGCTTGTCAGAAAAATGATTAATACGCATTAATTAAATAATCCGACAATATTTTGAAAGTTCAAAACCGAAACTAACGGTAAGTCGAACTTCCGATATGTCGAAGTTTTTCGTCAGTCCTATCAGATTCGAGTTATCGCGAATTCACTGTACTATTTTGTTGGTACCAATTTTTTTTCTAAGTCTTTTAAATACAATAGTTTATGAAAAATTGATTCTAAGTTGATCTATAATATCAGTTCTTCCACCATAATAACATGCAATTTGTGTTGCTTCCATAATAAAGTATTGAATTAAGCCATTGAAGTTGAAAAGATTAAAAGAACGGTATGGTTCAATTATGTATCAATTTATTGAGGCTGCAAACAACTTTGAGCTACAATCAAAAATTTGCAAGAGTCTAATCTAATTAAAATTTGTATGCAACTTTTTAAATACACTATTAGAAAATTTGGATAATGTTGAACTATAATATGGCTTAAATTGGCTGAAACCTTAATATAGTCAGAATTGAACTTTATTATTCTACTCCGAATGCTTGATTATATGAAATTCGAACGATAATGTTGTTCACCGTGATTCGTTATAATTCATACCGTTTAATAGTACCAATATTATGGTTCAACATTGAACTGAATTTTCTGAGAGTGTGCTAATTTGTTAGCACTAAAATTATTATTTTATTTTATTTTTTTAATTTTTCAGCTTATTTCTTCATTAAGAATAAGAAACTTTAGAATACATTTCATTTACCACCGATTCATCTGTAGAATATTTCATTCTAACTGTAGCATTTTAACTATACGATGCACTCATTCTTTCCTTCTTTCTCCGACTAAATTTACTTTGTTCATCACTGAAAGACACGCGTAGTTGAAATTCTCAAATTTGAACGACGACAGTTGTCAAAACAAGTTTCGATTGGACCCTGATAGACCACAAGCAAAATTTTTTATTTCATTTTAGTTAAACAACCGACTCAATTTTTGGGTATACAACTAGTGTTCAACTACGTAGCCTCGTAATTCTGAACCCAATCCACAGGACAAAGGAAGTCCTGAACCAAGTATTGGTAGAAATTTGCCTTCATGGAGGTCTTTTTGATGGAACTAACCCGCATTTGCTTTACATGGAGTGGAAGACCACGGAAACCTCCCACGGTTAGCTTGACGGCAAAGGGACTCTAACCCACGATCCGTCTACCACTGAGGATACGTCACGTCAGCATTGTGGTCGGTGCAATCTGGATGCGGAATTCGTATGGACCAGCCATCGCTGAGATTCGAACCCGGTTCACCTCATTGGAAGGCGAACGCTCTATCCCCTGAGCCATCGCGACTCCACAGGCAAAATTTATCGTTAATTAAAATTTCGATCACTTTTCTAATACCTTTAGGTATTTGAATACCTTTAAATCACCTTTCAAATACTTTTAGGTATATGAATACCTTTAAATCACCTATCAAATACCTTTAGGTGTTTGAATACCTTTAAATCACTTTTCAAATACCTTTAGGTATTTGAAAGGTCAACTCAAATTTCACGGCATTTCTGTGTGTGAAGACATGGTATTATCTTCTCCTGATTAAAACTAATATAATTTATCGTCATTTTATCTAGAAATAGAGTTTATCGATATGCTATTGCACAAATAGAATTTATTATTAATACGAATTCCGTCCATTTCGCCGACTAACTAGAGTGCTTAAATCTGATCTAGAGCTCTATGCTTGATTGAAATACAAGTTTCAGTCGTTTCCTAACCAGAATATTGTTTCCAGCTATAACCAGAATGTACATGCATATTATTGGTACAGGATCCTCAATCGAAATTTTGACCAATTTCAGACTATCTAGAGTTTTTAAATTTTAATCCTAGTTCTGCGTGATAAAAATACAAGTTCCAATAGGTTCCTGACTTTTATAAACAGAATTTGTATCATAAATCGAAATTTCGACCTTTTTCCAACTTGCGACAGTCCTCGTATTTCAACTGAAGCTTTGCGTCTGACGCTAATACACGTTATAATTGCTTTCTAAATGTATCAAGAACATTGTATCTCAATATTACAGCTAATTACAATTTCAACCACTTTCGTGCACCAATTAGATAACAGACATGAACCAAAAAAGATGAAAATAATATTTAATAAATTGAAATAATAAAAATAAACTGAATAATTGAAAATACACTCTATAACAAAAAAAGCGGCGCACCAAGAAGCAATCACCCGATTGCTTTGAAATTTCGGTTACAGTGGTGCATGGCTCGATCAGGCTGGAATGATGCCGACTGGGGACGTCTTTAGCGACGAATCCCGCTTCCAACTGTGTCCTGACGATCATCGAAGACGTGTTTGGAGACGCACAGGGCAGAGGGGGGGGGGGATCCTGCCTTCACTATTGCACTTGCTCACTGCACGCCACACCGGCCCTCAACAAGGCATTATGGTCTGGGGTGCCATTTCCTTTGACAGCCGAACCCCTTTGGTCGTCATTAGAGGTACACTTACTGCACAGCGGTACGTCGGTGACATCTTAAGACCTGTTTTGCTACCGTTCCTTTTGCAGCGCCCTGGGCTGGTTTTTCAGCAGGACAATGCCAGACCACATACGGCACGTGTTGCTATGAACTGTCTGCAAGCTTGTCAAACTCTTCCTTGGTCTGCCAGATCACCAGATCTCTCTCCCATCGAGCATGTCTGGGATATGATGGGAAGGCGATTGCATCTGGCACGGAATGTTGATGACATCATTCGACAGTTGGATCGAATTTGGCAGGAAATAGAGACGGTCTATGCCACGCCGTGTGGCAGCTTGTATCCAGGCTCGAGGCGGGTCAACACCTTATTGAACTTGTTACTGTAACTCTGCAATAAATTATTCAATTGCTCTGAAATTTTAATCATTTACTATTCCGTACATTGTTTTCTTATCCACCAATTTTCGTTTCAATCAGACAACTCCTTCTTGGTGCGTCGATTTTTTTGTTATAGAGTGTAATTAAAGTGATTGAGAATAAGTGAATAAGTTAACTAAAAAAAAAAAAAAATTGAAATAAAACTCATAAAAAATACGTTTTGCAAGTAAACAAAAAAAAATTTCTCCTTTTTAGCCTTCTTAAAAACGTGCGGATTTTTTTGATTATTTTTATTTCCTAAAATTGCTTGAAGATAGTTTATATTTGTAACAACTATTTATTACTATTATTTTTCAATAAAATATTCAAATTTTTGAAATATTTCAGTTGTGAAAACTAAATCCTGTATCAAAAGTAATCTTCGTTAGCGAATAAAAATCTTCATAGGTAATTAAAAAATAAAACTTACTATTTTATGAGGTTGTGGACAAAGTTTAAAAGCCATTTTATTGATGCTCTCTATTTGAATTGTAAATACGTTCATAAAAAAAGTTCCTGATAAATTGCATAGAAAAATAATGCCTTTAAAGAAATCAAAGTTGATTTATTTTATTAATCGAGTATTTAATGAATAATAAAAATGAAATGACATCGCATAAAAAAAGTATATTAAATTGTAATAAATGTTCATTTTAGGATCATGACAATCAATTTCAAAATTTAAAATGTATTAAATGCGTATTGCTTATACAAAGTAAAATTATACTGAAAATTAAAATGACTATTTATAATTTATAGTGCTGGCTTTTTATGCTTTAAATTAGTCCCTCAAAATGTATGAAATATTTTATTTTAAATGTAGAAAAAAGCTAATATTTTTTTTAAAATTTTATTTTATTGTTTTGCTTTTCTTTTTTCCTTTGCTTTTAATGAATTATTATCTCTTTGTGGTATGGATATTTAAAACATTTCAATGAATATTTTAGTTATGAAAATTAAAATATAAGGAACATTGGGATATGGAGGGTAAATTACACTGATGGACAAAATTAAGAGATGGAAAGCATTTTCGCACATTCATTCGCGCATGCAAGATAACCGCACACCGCTCCATGTGCTTGACAAAGGTTCCGTGAATGACCAGAGGTACAGGCAGGAGGTCCTAGAGCCCTATGTGCGTCTTTTCAGGGGCGCTGTTCACCCTCATTTCATTTTTATGGACGACAATGAGCGATCACATAGGGCTCTCATGGTTGATGATTATCTTGAAAGCGAGGATATTCAACGAATGGATTGGCCAGCCAAATCCCCAGACCTGAATCCTATTGAACATGCTTGTGATGCTCTTGGGAGAGCTATTGCGATGCGCCAACCTCCCCCTAGAGCCATTCTGGAGTTAAAAATTGCTCTGGTGGAAGAATGTGAGGGTCTTCCACAAGTCCTCCTTAACTTGCTTATTAACAGCATGCATACTCGTTGTGCATGCTGTCTGTCTGTCAGGGGTGACCATACACCATACTAGAGATAACACACACTGTACAAGCATCACTTTTATTGTCCTCTTTTATCCTTAACTTCAGACTATATTGGATTTATTGGCAATAGGTCTTGCCAGTGAATGGCACTTTCATTTTTGTTTTGCATACTTTATTATCATGGAATAAGCTATATCCATACCAAATTTCCTTTATTTATATTCAGTGCTTTTTGAGATATTTGGGAAAATGTCTTCGATGTCTTAATTTTGTTCACCAGTGTAGTATTTCTGCAGGGTGTCCAAAAAGTGAGAAAATGGTAAAATATTTAGAGAAGCACGATTCGGATCAGAATTCTAAAAATACACAGGAGAAGCAAGTATGGTATCAAGTATCTTGGTATTAAGGATGAGTTCCAGTATACCAAACATGATCCCCAATCTAAGGATAGGAAAGAAGACAATTTTATACTTTTAATGGGACTCCTATTCTTTTTTTCAGATTTCGGATTTTCCTGAAAAAATACTCCGATTTGATTTGTCGGCTTTCGTATTCTAATTTACACATGGCGCTCTAATAGCAAAATGAAAATTAGGTAAAGTATATCAGTTACAATGGAAGTAATTCAAAGAAAACATGACATATCTAAAAATTAAAAATGCGTGTCAGGTCGAAGAAAAAAAAATTGTTGCTGTTGATTTTTAAAAAAAATCTGACACCAAACTTGACACCCCACGACCAGAGAGCCGAACCCAGTTATAGCCTAGTTATCCGATCTCTGCTTTAAAAATGTACTTAATTATTTATTCGTTGCACACATTTATTTATTTAATATGCATACCTTCAAGCTACCGTGCTTCACTCAAAATCTGCTTGCAAACCCAATTCAAGATTAAAGGAACGCAAATAACACCACACCAGAAATTGAGTGAGGGAAAAAAAACCAGATGGAAATCGAACCTATCCTAATTGCAATAATTTATTTTGCAAATATGGATGGTCCTTGGCATACATGAATCTGCAAGCGTTTTTGATCAACACAAATATTGACTTGCAAGTTTTTGTCATTTTTATAGACAGACAAAATAATCACAGAAAATGAATGAAAATCACATGCGAAGGAAAACGGACCTGCTGAC
The DNA here is from genome assembly GCF_043381705.1 of Parasteatoda tepidariorum. Classification (NCBI taxonomy): domain Eukaryota; kingdom Metazoa; phylum Arthropoda; class Arachnida; order Araneae; family Theridiidae; genus Parasteatoda; species Parasteatoda tepidariorum. Next base: position 88,194,549 of record NC_092204.1, on the reverse strand, counting down.
TTCCTTTTCAGTCAAAGTATGTGGTAGAAAGAGTAAAGCTTCTTTTCATTGGTTCTATTTGAGCCTCCCTGAACAAGGGTTCTTGTTCTTTTGCCAAACTCTCTGGAGGGTAAAGGTAGCGGGCTTGAATCTCGTCGTAATCACGAACGATGGCATATTTCTTCTGTCCTTATTTAATGTGTGCCATCTGTCCTTAAAATTGATAAGGTCTTATAAATCATTATTTGTATTAGACACATTAGCCTGGATGTATAGCAGTAAATAAATAGGTTCTATTCAAGGTATATCTCATAAGGCCCGAGGACTTTCAGTGAAATTGGGGCCCAAGGCTCAAACTTTCTCAGTTGCATTCTAGGACGTTGGTCTCTTGGTTATCCCCTTTAATATTTGATTTATAATACATATAAATCTACGGAATTGTTCACAATTATAAAAATTGCTTAGATGAATATATTGCTTACGCTGTGAAATTGAAAGACAGGTATCACTTATTGCAGTAGAACATTACCGACCTAGAATGGAAGTCAAAATCAGATATAGGCTAGGTTTTCAGCACTCAGAATTTATTAATTTATTTATTGATACACATACATGTAGGCTTATGTGTGCTCAGTTACATAAGTGTAGCTTATAAGCCTTTGTCTAGTAGTAGTACTTCATTTACGTTGCACTACAGCTGCACAATGGGTTATTGGAAACGGTCTGCGAAATATTCCTAGGATGATCCGAAAATATGACCTCACAATTTTGATCCTCAGCAGAGAGTTTGTCTCCTCCGCTCTGTAGCCCGATGAACTGCTCGCGGCAAAAGCTGAGCACTTAATGGTAGAAAACTTTTGCGAGAACCGATACCATGCACCCTAGGTCCCTTCGCAGGCTGTTCAAAGTGGTTGCCTACTCGGTCAGTGACCTCAGCCAGTGATGCTTTACTTCGGTATTTTACCGCGAACTGTGTCTTTACGATCAGTCCACTGAGGGACCCTTTGCCCAATAGAAAGACGGACAGTACAATTTAGAGAAGGACAACACAAAGTACTTCAAGGGTAATGGCTGGATTCATACCCACTACCTCCACACTACAGAGTGTTTGGCGGGCGATACCGTTGGCCAGGGGGGTCCTAGAACTCAGAGTGAATTTAGGGGCAAATGTAAAAAATCGTTTGGGTAAAATCATAGAGGTGCGTTAACAGTTCCTAGGTTAATGATTAATATTTTAAAACAAGGTATGGAACATGTAAAACAATTTAAAAGTGAGCGCCTATATGATTATTGTCCATGCCTCTGGTTTTTCTCTTCTAATTTATTGATCTAATAAAGAGAGGAAAATTGGTCGCCCAGTTGTTATGGTTGGCAGAGATTTCATTTACCATAGCTTGGATCGCGTTTGAATTCTCTACGATATAGTCTTAGCGTCTTTCGTCGTGTGCTCTAATGGTTTAGTGTAGCCCGGTTACCAACGTCACACTAGAGCTATATTAATGATCTATTGATGACTTAGAAATCACTGTAATGTAATGTCAGAAGTGATTTCAGAACTAGAAAACGCATGCTTGATTAGGGAGCGGGGCATGGCCAGCGGATGATTACTACAACCATGTGACGTTAGCTTAGCCTAAGTGTGTCTCTAGTTCCAGTGTGTCATTAGTGTAGTTCTAGTGTGACGTAATGCAGCTCTAGTGTCAGATCACCGAAGTCAAGCATCACTGGCTGCAGTCAGTGTGCGGGTGGGTGACCACTTGGATCAGTCTGCGTACGGACCGAGGGTGTGCGGTATTGATTCTCGTTAAACTGTGCTACCGTAAAGTGTTCGACTTCGCGTGCAGGTCGTCGGGCTACCGAAGCGGGGGAGCCATCCCCTCTGCAGAGGATCAAAATTGTGATGGATCATCCTCAGGGATGTTTCCCAGACCGTCGCCAATAGCCCATTGTGCAGCTCTAGTGCGACGTAAATGAACAACAACAACAGCAGCTCTAGTGTGACTCTAGTTTTAGTGTGACGTTTCTGTAGCTCTAGTACGACTCTAATTCCAGTGTGATGTTAGTGTAGTTCCAGTGTGACTCTAGTTCTAGGGTGGGACGCTTACAAGGAAATGAAAGCAGACAAATACTGTGGCTGTCTTCAGCTGGTTAGAGCTGTGTAGAAGTAGGCATCCGGGAGCTTATCTCTTAATTCAATGCTGTGCACTTGAAAAAATACAAGTACATTTACGTATTTTTAAAATTTCAGATATAAACTGAATTGGTTTTGTATAAAGTTTTAAATTTTATTTTATGATTAGAACTGAAAGTGGAATGACTTTTATAAACCCATTTTAAACTTTATTTTGAAGGAAGTGCGCTTACATTTAAATCATATTGATTTAAATCGATGCATTCATGTGTAGCTGCAGATATTTATTTCAGGGCAATTCAAAAACAGCAAGTAAGTGGCTTTTTTTTATAAATCTCTTTCATCAATAAGAGTAAAACTTGTAATTTTAATTTGTATTTGTCGATAGTACCATGATTTTTTTCTGTCTAGTTTTTTAAAAATTTGTTGTGAAGTAATTATTGAAAAGTTATGTGCATTTAAATGTTACACGTTTACACTTAAAACGATGTAGAATATGCTAAAATCTGTATGTTTATAACTATGGTTAAGAACTTATTGAATGAAATACTTAAATTCGACTTTTTAACGAGTTAATATTGTATGTTATTGAATCTAGAATGAATTTCATACAAATTTCGTATTTATGATGTACAATAGGTTTTATTTCCTGTCCTAATTATATATTATAAATAATATCCCTTTTCAAACTTTTATTAAGGTTCAGTAAGCCAAACTCTTTCAATTTGAATTAATTATTTTGATAGTTTTTCTAGTTTTAGTCTTGTGCCAATTTATGAAATTTAAAGTTATTTCTTTGCTAACTAATTTTGCTAAAAATTTCAATTATTTAATAAAATTCAAGTAAATTTAAAATTTGAATTTAAAAAATATCACATTGATCAAAACTATTTATACTTTGAATTAAATTTGTTTATACTTTTCTGTATTTTTTGTGTAGTGAGTGATCTAATTAAATGGCGATAAATATTGGTTCAAACACGCCGGCACTATGTTCTGCACTCAATATTGGATTTTCAATGTCACAATTCAAATATTCTCGATATAATATCTCTTTATTTTATATCAATTTATATTTATCGTAAATATTTATCATGATTTCAGTCCCACTGTGGACTGACCATAAACACACGGTTAGTAGCATAACGCCGAAGTCAAGCATCACTGACTGCTGTCATAACCAGTGGGTGACCACTTTGATCAGCTTGCGAAGGGATCGAGGGTGTGCAGTATCGGTCTTCGTTTAACTGTTTTACAGTAAAGTGCTCGAATTAGTTTGCAGGTCATTGGATTTCCAAAGAGGGGGAGCCACATCCTCTGCAGAGGATTAAAATTGTCATGACATGCCTTCGGATCATCCTTCGGACGGTAATATACCCCAGACCGTCGCCAATAGCCCATTGTACAGCTCTAGAGCGAAGTAAACAAAATATCTACCTCTCATGATTTCAGTTGATATTTTGTGTACTTCAGAAATTGCTTAATAATCACAATCATTGCTTTCATTATCACAATTAAAATATTATCTACAGACTATTTATTTAATTTATATATATAATGATTTCAGTAGATATTATTTTACTATAATATTGCCTAAAGTTATACAGAATTTTGTTAACTTTGTAAGAGTTAGAAGAAGTAAGGCTGTGTGTGAATAAATGGAAAGTGGGTATACATGAAAAATTATAGTTTAAAGAATTGAAAAGCAAAGTTCAACGTTTTTTGTAACACATTTAAAAATTTTGATTTTTATAAAAGTTTTTACTCCTTTTCAGCTCTAGTATGGTTATATATATAATTCACCTAATCCAAAAAACAATATTTTGTGAGAACCCTTTACTTTGGTGAAGCTATGTGAAAAAAAAACTAACATTAAATAATATAGCTATAGTGAAGTTCGCATAATTCTTAGTAAACATTCTTATGAAATATGTCTAAAAAAACCTAAAAAAGTAACATTAAAGCTTATAAAAAATACTTCTTTTCAATAACTGCATGCAGCAGGTAAACAATTATTATAAAAATTATACAAAAGTGAAAACTTGTTTACATTTTATAATAATTATAATAAGTATAAAACTGATTTTGTTATGTAACTTTTAATTAACGCTATCCTGTCTAAATATTGTGTTTTTCTGAAATTTATTGCGAAAGTGATTATTTTATTTGCAGTATAAAACGTACAATTGAAGGAGTTGCGATAAGTTGAAATGTATCCGTTATTTAGAATGATCATTCTCATCTGAATTCTAAACGTAAAATTATACGTGTATTTTTGAAATGCTGGACTTCCTGTAATCTCCATGGATTACATTCAATCTATCAGTAATATATTAGTAAATATTGCATTTGTATAAGTACTTTTGAAACGTTAGATGTCCTGTAATTTCTGCTGATTGGATTCAGACTATCATCAATCAGTAAAAATTGTTTCGAAGAGAACTTTCGAAACGCTGGACTTCCTGTAATCTATATTGATTAGATTCAGACTATCATCAGTAATATATTGCTAAAAATTGCTCTTGCGCAGGTATTTTTGAAATTTTAGACAATCTATAATAGCTTTGATTTAGTATTAGACAATCAGCAGTTATATATCAGCAAAAATTGCACTTGTGCGAGTACTTTTGAATTGCTGAACATCCTGTAATTTCTATGGATTCGATTCAGATTATCATAAGTTATACGTATGGCAGTAAAAATTATGTCTGGGAAAGTACTTTTGAAACTCTAGACTTCCTGTAATCACTCGAATACGTCCTCGCTCTATCATCAGTAATATATTGATAAGTCTCTTAGACATCATCCATCAAATAATCCAATCCTAATTCCTACTTTCTATTTTAATCAGGTACTACAAGAATTTGTTCGATTTGAGCTCGTAAAATACGAGATGTAAGCTGTTATTTATATTAATTAGCAAGCCTTTCTTTATTCACATATAAAACAGGGCTCATTTTCAGCGTAGGAGTATAAACAGATAAACTATTTTTTTGTTTTTCATTTTAAGGAGAGCAATTTTGGATCTGCTTATACATCGAATAATTCTAATTCACGAAATCAGACACCACTCCTTTTGATGTTTTTTTGTCTGTCTCAAATATATGTAAAAATTACTTCGAATTTAAAATAATGTAATAATAACTAGACCGGTGTTACGATGATCACGAATGTTTTGATTACCATATCGTTAGAGAGCGATAAGAAGTAAGAAGAGAGGGAGTTATAAAATTCATGGTTTGATTTTATGAGTTATATTCATTGTTTTTTTTTTTTTAACTCAATTTTGTTTGTTTGTTTGAGTGGCTGTAATTCTATATCTCATAACAAAGAAGAGTGATTTTTGGATGAAAATTTTTTATCATTTTTCGAATTTCTGGTAATTACTCATTGTCTTCATTTACTGACCGTTAACAGTGTGCCAGAAAAAGATAAAAAAAAAAGGGCCTCTCTGAATAACTTTTCATCGAATAATCGAATCTTCACGTTCAAGGATTCAATCTGAATAGATTTGAGGGGTTGACTTCAAATATGCTAATTTATAAAGTGCAGACGATATTTTAAATTACGAAATCAGATCTCAATCTTTTTCTAAATAAACATTTTTTATTTTCGATGGATTTAGATTTCTGACCCCCAAAATATAGGGGGTAGCCTCAATTTAGGAAGTGAAGTCCCAATAGTTAGATCAGGAGAGCGGCTCAAAGTGTTGACCTCTTAATAATTATTTTACTTTTTTGCGTATTTCACTGTATCTTGGATTTTTTAAGCGAATCGAAAAAGTTTACACACAATTATAAAATTCGTTTAGAAAAAAAAAATATTTCATTCAAATATAACTTTTATTAATAATAGTCGACAAAAAATTTTGAATTGTAAGTTATACAATCTTTTACATCATTTTAAAGAATGCAATTTTAAATGGCAATCTATAAAACTTGGTCGAAATCGATCGAATAGAAATCAAATTTTGAAAAAGTCGCAAAATCAATTTAATTTTGAAAAAGTCGCTTTTTTAATCCGTTAAAAAAAAGTTATTCAGAAAAGGTACGTTTCTGTGCCTGTCATTTCGTAACTTAAAATATCGTCTGCACTTGTTAATTAGCATATTTAAGGTCATCCCTTCAAACCTTTAAGAATGAGTTCTAGAATGTGAAGATCCGATCTAGATCAAAAGTTGTTCAGGGTGGTCCGTTTTTTATTTTGCGTTCTACATATCAAATATTTTGTGGGTTTCTCTTAATCATTAATAATCTTACTCTTAAATCATTAGTTTCTTAATTAATTTTTTTTTGATTTTTCTGATTTTGATTTGATTTTGACATCTGATTCTGAGAAATTTTAGTTACATTTCGCAATGATTTAAAATATTCCTACCAAAATTAATATTTTAATTAAAAAAATATTAAAAAAATGAAATTTTAAGCATATTAAAAAAATATCCTTCTATTTCATCGTCACATTTTCCATTTAATTTTTTTTTGTTAAAGGAATTCTATTTTCATTTGGGAGGATGGTTTTCTTATGTTTTTCTTTGATAATTAGAAAATAAACAATAAGAAGAAAAACCTTTTAAAAAATAAAAACCTTATGAATAATAAGAAGGGAACATTTTTAAACGGAATAATAAGCAGAAAAACCTTAACAAAGGCGGTAAACAAGGGGTTGTTAGAAAATTTTTAAAAAAACCATAATGTGAAGTGCAGTTAATAGAAAAGCAGTGTTGTCATACTAGTAAAAAAAAAGAATAACGATTGATCCTAAACTAAAATTTAGGAAAGCAAAAAAAAAAAAAAAAAAAACAGCGATATAATTAAAGTTTAAGGAAATTCATTTTTCTGAAAACAAAAAAAAAAAAAATCAATGAAAAAACAAACAAAACAAAACAAAAACAGTGCATATAAAATGTTTTTTGGTAAAATATGGATAGAAAATAGTAAGTATCGTTGAACGTATTCATTAAAGTTGAAACAATGCCTGCAACAAAAATGTTGATTTATATCACGACTTAAGTCTTCAGGTGCATATGACAGACATTTCCAGGATCCGGGTTTCTTGATTGATTTTTTTATTCTGTCGTAACTCGGCTCAAAAGACCTTGAACGCACGACTTTCGGCAAATAATTTAGGTTCCTTTTGTGAAATTTATCCGGTCAGTGCTAACCACTAAATACCAACTTTCAAGACAAGCATTTTTTAAGACGATGGCATTACTTCCATTTGGAACATTTCCTTCCTTTCTTTTTTTTGATGGATTTCATAATACATAGTTTCATTAATCTCGCAAATTCAAAATATTTCTAGGTTCCATTAATATAATGCAGTTCATTAAATCATGAATCAATATCATCTGTGTTGAGGGTATGGAAAGTTTTTCGCCAAAGGGTAGCATACATTTCTCTACGAAGTTTCAAGGATGAAGACATACCCAACAAAAGAGCAATTTTAAAAACGGAAGCGGGGTCATCTAAATATCAATTTTCGAATCACTTTTTTAACTAAAGTTTTAAAACGATTCTAAAAGTACAGATCAACTATTTAATCGAGGCAGTGGCACGCCTTTGCCCCATCCTCTAAGCTAAGATTGAAACAAGAAGCAAATTCTTTAAAAAATTTTTTATTTTGCTTTAAAAATAACAATCAACTGCAATCAATAACAGTATTCACTAATACTACTATAGCGCACAGTGAATATTTCAGCAATACGAGTTATCTCGTGCGTAGCCAGGGAAGAGTAATTGGAAGGGTGGTTATTACTAAGTACCGTGTGCATAACTTACGCCTTTCATAAAATATTTAATTTTTTTTATTTTTTTTCTCTAGAGAAATAGGATTTAATTGAAAACTATATTTTAACAGACTGATTGAAAGTGCTTATAATGCATTTAGGTCTTTACATTTTTTTATTTATTATTTGTTTCACCGAAAATTTTTTTCTAATTTTGTCCCTAATGTGGACATTATTGTTAATAACTTTTTGCTCCAAAAATTATAACCTTTGTTTTGAAATTTTAAGGGTAATCTTGTGACATTCGTGAGTTACGATTTCAATTTAATCGTTTCAATTACTCTTGAAAACGTTCAAACCTTGAAATGCGTTTTTTTCACAGTCAGCTTTTATAGACGCAACCCCCCCCCCCCTTGATCTTTATCTGCAAACAAAAATAAACGTGTTTATAAACAAAAAAATTAGACTGTTTACTAAATGTCATTTTTTAAGTTCTACCTCTAAACTATTTGAATTTAGTTTCAGAATTGAAATAATGATTAGGAAATTATTAATATAAAACTATTATTTTTAATAAAACTATTATATATATTATATTTAATAAAACTATTATAATAAACTATTTAATAAAACTATCAGCATCGTTGAATAGATTTTGTGAGCCTAGAGTTGAAAAATTTTATATTAATAGTAATAATAATCCAAAAATAAAATTATTTTTAATAATAATAATAATAATAGGACTTTGATCAAGTAAAAAAGCATAGTATTTAATCAAACTGAAAAAATAAATTTAAAATAGTAAGATTAATAATAGTAATAAATATTGATAATAATCTTATTTTTAATTTATGGCAACAATAATAGTAATAATATAAATTTTTATTAATAATTTTTTGATTGTTTTTAATTTATTTTATCAGTTTAATTATTTATTATGTTTTTTCATATCAGATTGTTAGAGGTGAGTTTCATGTTCATAAAAAAATAAAAAACAAATTAAACTGTTTTTAGAAATTTAAAAATAAAACAATAAAATAAAAAAAAAATTGTTAAAAACATCACCCATACGTTTTACTAGAGTACAAATTTACAATAACGATAAGCTTATAGCAATAAAAAAAGTGTTTATTTCCTAGACTTTAAAAAATAAAACTCTAAAATTCCCTTTCTTCATTTCCTTGTTTACTATGAGGGCGAATCCAAGAATGATTCACTCAACCTTAAGCAAGGTCACTCCCTTTAATATGTATGTTTTCTCCTTAATTTTTTAATCCCAGGCTACGAGATAATTGATTTTCGCATTCTAACTCTCACTTATGTAACGAAATTCACGCTTCATTTCGTTTATGTAACATCGAAATGATTAGATATCTGCGATTACGGCCCGACCTTGGCCCAGTTAGCTTTCTCCGAAGGTTGGCCAAAAAATTCAATGTCGGTTTATCATTAACTATAGGAGGATGATAACCCGAAACAATGTCGCGTGCGAGATTCACTCAAGCTTTAAGACTTTTTTCCGATGAAAAATTATTTCTCTAAAGCAAGGCTGATGTGTTTGTTTTTGTATCGTTGAAGAATCTTTGTAAGGTTTTCAAAATATTTTGACCTTGTTTTGCACTTTTTTGTATTTAACATTCATTTTCTGTAGCAATATCTTGTAAATATTTGTGTTTACAGAGCAAATCATTATAATGAGAAGACTAGAGAAAAAAATAAGCATATACATAATGTGCTTATTTTCTCTATCGATGCATATATTTTTTTCTATTTTTTTTTACTATTGTTATCATTTATACTGTTATATCTCTATTTAATACATTGTTACAGCGATTCCCAATTTTTTTCGTGGAACCCTAAGCGATTGACTTTTTTTAAGCGGAACCCCAACTTTAAAAAAAAGCTTGATAACAACAGAGCGAGTATGCTAATCAAATAATTAAATGAAACAATAAATGAAAACTACTAATTAATTTGGTAACATTTAATGCGCAGAATGATTTCTTTATTCTTTTATCAATAATTAATAAAATTTAATAAAATAATTTTATCAAGTTTGAAGTAAGGTTTTATGCTAAGTTTTTGAATTCGCATCTCTGAAGCGGTTTCAAATCTTAGTATAGTTTGACGTATGGGTAAGTTGAAATTGAATAAGGAAAGACGAATTGCAGTTTTTAAAAACGAATTGTTTTAAGCCGGAAGAATGGTTTTTAGAGAAAAGTAACTCATTATTCTTGAATTTGGTTCCTTTATTGTGAAATTTAAAGTTCGGTGAGAAAGACTGACAAAGTATATAATTTTTGTAATTTATTCAAAATACTGTAGATTTTAAATTTTGCTGTTTCTTTTCTCACTGGTATTTAACCTAAATAATTTCCTAAAAAAAACCGAAATGTTTGGTATTGGTTGAATATGAGCATATTGCAGGTTTCAAACAGTCATTACTGTTTAAAAAAAAGTCTTACCCCACTGAACCCTTCTGATCTATCTAAAGAACCCTAAAGTTCCACAGAACACCTTTTGAGAACAGCTGCATTATTATGCCATTATTTGCTATAAATTATATTATTATTTTCTATATTTTTTCAGCAGTTTTCTTACATATACGTTCTCAAAATGAATGAAAGAACTTTTAACATTAAACATGAGTTTTTAACATTCGATTTTGCTTCCACATGGTGTTTATAAGCCATTCTCCTTTTATATTTTTGTTGCGACAAATGAAGTTTGAAACACCGTTAGATTGCTTAATGCCGTTGGAGTTTTTCACAGTACATCAATTTTTATTAACTGTGGCATGAAACTTTATATTCATTGCATTTCAATTATTTAACTCTCGATTCTACGCACTATATTTGCCTCTTATAGTTTATAACATCGTCTGATTACGCATTGTTATTTGGGTCTACTGCAGCAGCCAAGTTTTTAATCTCTGTATAAACTCCACTTATAAGCAGACACTTTTTTGAAAATTTGCAAGTCACAATCTGTTTTTAAACTTTATAAATAAAATGATTAACGATTTCAACTCTCAATCTATTCTTTATCTTTACGGAAAAAAATTATATATTTTAGTTAACGTTGTTTAAAATTAACCATGATTAACATAACGGATATCCTTTATTGTATTTATTTTGCAATTATAGTATAGAAAGCGTTGCGTTTTTGTTTGGTAGGGTAGAAAAATTAGATTTAAAAAAAAAACTAAATATTTTTTTTAGAATTTCAGGCACACTGTAGTTGAAAAAAACTACCATCTAAATGTAAAGATTGCTGGTCATAATTGACGAAATAGTTATATTTTTAGGGCAGATGATTATTTTATTTTACTTTTGGCATTATGAATTTTTTTCTGAGGTATTGTTGTATTTTTTCACTTATGTTAATAATTTTTTTTCTGATTAATCTCTTATTTCCCTTTTTTTACCGTTATAACTGTCAAAAATGCAATAATTACTTAAAATAATCGTTGCTAAAAAATCACTTTAAATCACTCGATAATGCCTTATAATCAGCTAACAACGTGCGCACAAAACAATTAAGACAAATCTTATCACATATGATTTTCTGATATTTTTCATTCTGATTTTTTCGTTGTTGTTTAAACAGAGGATTTTCTGAATTTTTCTTAAACGACAGACTTAGTTTATAACACCGTTTTTTTGAAAAACTTTGATTGCTTTCTATTGATAGCGTAAGATAAGATCGTCGATAGCCCCATTCTGATTTCGGTTGTTTTTACCATTAAACTTTTATTTCGAAACCTCTATCACATTGATATTCTTTTAATCCTTTCTTTAAATTTCCTCACCATAACTGCGTTATCTATATAAATAAAGCAGATTGTTTACATCTGTTTACATGTAACTTATAAAAATCCGCAATTCTTAACAAATTTTCACCAATTTTCACCATTTGGTTTACATAGGTTCGAAGGCCTAACTTAGAATTCCCTCCGACAATCGGTTCACGTGTTACATCCAAAAGAAAAAAAAATTCTTAGGATTTGATTTTATAATATGAGCGAATTGCTAATAAATCAAAAAAATTTCTCATGGCATGTTTATGAAATATTTACTTTTGGTCCTCTATGCTAGGTTATCGCAAGTAAAATCAACCTTAATAATTTCGCTAATGTTGTGTGTTGAAAGCGCCACCTACGTTGCATTCGTGGTTCCTTTAAAAACTCCATTTTTGTATCATAAGTTTAGTTGATCTTGAATGGCAACATAGTTAAAGAATGAGTTTTATTTTTAAAAAAGATGTTTTATTTTAAATAGGAAAATAAAAAGAGTCTTAGAAAAATGTATTGGGATTTCTTTTCTTGTTAAATCCAACATTTGGTGATCCAAGACAGAAATCTATATAAGGTCAGTTAGTTTATATAATTGTTTGGAAAGATTTTTCAGTGCATAACAAAACTATTCAATGGATACCTTAGTAAGAAAAAGAGCACCATCAACGACAACATTTATCAAATACTAGTGGGCTGCGCCCCCTGCTCGCTGACGCTCGCCAACCCCCGAAAATTGCTACGCAATCTTATATGGTTTGCTTCGCAAACCAAGGTCGCTTCGCTCGCTACTAACTTAGGTACATTGCAAATGCACAAAATTCTAAGAATTCAAAACAATCATTCAAATCCATATAAAAACTTTTTTTTCAAAAAAATTACATCTTTTTAGTAAATACTAAGTCATTAAAATAAATTTGAATTCAAATAAATGACATGTAATTCGTTAAACCTATCAGAAATGTGCTATAATGATATAAATCAAAAATCAAATTCGTGAAAAAAAAGCGCTTTCGACAAAATACTAACTAAAATAGAGATCTATCGACAAAAACTACTCACTTCTGCCTAGCTTAATAGTATGAAATTGCCGCAGCTGATGCTGTCTGGTTATTTCAGTTTCCGTTTTTAAAAGCGCTATATGTTGAGCCACCTCAGCTAGAATTCGCATGTTACATTTTTACCGGCAATCATTGGTCGATTCGCCGTGTAAGAGAAATAGTAACGTAAACAAAACAAAGCAAACGTTGCCACCGGCGGAAAAGAAATACAGCCAAAATTTGGGAGTCACGTATGAGAATTATATATATTAGATAATTTAGTACCTTTAGTGCAGTGTTCCTTAACCTTTTTGATATAATGGACCCCTTTTAAACATTTTTAAGAAGTAACGGACCACCCCCCTGTGAAAAAAATAATTGCAAAAAACGTCAATTATTAGAAAACATTTAATTTTATTATTTATACAAAATATGCAAAATTTTTAATGTGAAGGTTGCTGCTGCTTTTCCTTACTTAACAAATTGAATTGAGGGATGGTTTTCAACAAAGCAAACTTCGCAAAGATACACTGTAGCAAACGGAATTATAGCTGCCATAACTCGCTTTACAAGCAATGGGTAGGCTTCCAAACGTTTTAAAAATCAGGAGTAGTCAGCGGACCCCCAAAATATAACTCTTAGACCCTTTAGGGGTTCATGAACCACAGGTTAAGAAACCCTGCTCTAGTGTATAATAATTTAGTACCTCTTTTTGAAAATGAAACAGTTAAAACATCGGAAATTCAAGTTAAACTCACTTCATAAGCTTTTTTTTTAATTTCTTTTTTTCTTTCTTTTATTGGGATTACGTTTATTGGTAGAATTTTTTGGCTGTTTGTTTTTTAATGGCTCAAATTTTTTTCTTTTATTTAGTTACTTCTGCGGAAATTTTTTTTTCCAAACCCAAACACAATTGAAACAGATAATTCCTGAAAAATAAAATTTTAGTTTTGATTTAGTTAGACCATAGAAAAGTCTCTCGTTAGTTTAAACCTGAACTTCCACAGAAAAAAAAACCCATAAGAGAAACGTCCTTATTAACCTTTCTATTGATTCAATCACAGAGAATGAATCACCCACCGTACTCGTTGAGTTTACTCACTAAGTGCCAAGAAAAAAAGAAATGAAACAAAACATGAAGGGTGTGGATTTTTGCGTGCACTGGACATCAGCTGACCTTCCGGAAAGCACTTGTCGATTTGTTGGAGGGGAGAACGTAGAAAAATGATGAGTAGAAAGAAGAAAAAAAATCCCTCATATCTAGAACACGCGCTACACCGCGTCTAGGTATAAACAAAATCTATACTCTTTCATCAAGGCCACGAAATAAAATTTTCTAGGTCAACGATTGGCGACCTTGGCGCGGACATGTCGTTGCTGTCGTTCCATTTTTTTATTTTATTTACTTGCACTTTCTCTTTATTGATAAGCTTTATTTTGTAACTTTTGCTCATGAATAAAAAGGAGTTGATGACACTTTAATTGAAACAACAAAGAATGATTGGATTCCCAAATGCAATTTGAGTGGCAATAATTATGGAATTGTTTGAATTTAATGATTGTGGAAATCATTAATTTTATAACTATAAGAATTTCTAATTCAGATGAGAAATAAACTACCTCGACCGGGCACATATGGGCGTTGTTGACGGAAAAGGGCGGTCAGTATATGCCCCCCTCCCCCAATGACCAGACAGCTTTTTAAAGTTCCCTCTCAATATTGCAGACAACTAAGGAAAATTTTAGCGAATTATCATCGATTTAAAATTCTTAAAGTTAAAAACATGAAAGCGATTTAAAAAAAAATCTTTTAGCAGATTTGAAATTTTTTTTCGAAAACTATTTTGACTGTGTAATTTAAGTTAGTCCCCCTCAAAATCAAGCCCTCCCACGTGGCCCCTGTTAAAAAAATTATTCTGTTTATCATTAATGTTGTTCTTTTATTATAATAGAGTTATAGAATCATTAGGCAGTATATTATCATTGCTATTAGGTTAACCACTTCATTTAATAAAATTGCGTGTTAATTTAGGAGATAAAACCCTCCTTAACTGCGAGTTTTTGACCCAAGAGCTTGTTCAAAATTGTTGTAAAAATACAAAGTTGTTCTTATAATTTTGAACAAACTTGTTCTTGAACTAGTTTGTTTTGTTTCCAAATTGTAAGGATATGGAGTTATTGGCGAACGATTTCTCAGGTTAAATATCAACGTAAAAAAGCTGCTCATTGATGTTCGTATAAAAATCGAAATATTTTCCTCCATTTTAAAAAAGAATTAACTGAACATTAATTAATTAATATTAATATCAGAACATTATGCTTTGTAGAATTACATTTTATATCTGTCTTGAAGAGAAATAAGTAGGGTTCTTAAATTTATTTCAAATATTAAAAAAAAAATTTGTTTCAGTATGATTAGGTAAAAAAATTTCACGATATGAGTTCATCTTCTTGGGAATATGCTTGAATCCCAATAGTAGAAGAGTAAATAAAAAATAAAAAACTTTGTTAAATCCTAATTAATTGTATACTATTTATAATTGTATATATGTTTTTTGTATACTTACATTTTATGTCTTGAAAAGGTAAGTAGGGTTTTTAAATTTTTAAAAAGAATTATTTTTAAAGAATTTAGCTTGAATATTATAAGGTAAGAAGATTTCATGATATGACTCCATTTTCTTAAAAAGGCAGTGAAAAAAGTACAAGTCACATTTCAAAATATTGGGGTAAGAATATATCCATGAAAACTGATTCTGAGAAAAAAACTAATTTTCCTACAAGCAGGACCCGTTTTCCTCCAGCTTGGCCTATCTTTACTGTGTTATAACTCTCGGGGAGAAACTATTTTCCACGTTATTGATTCTCCAAAACTTAGTAATCCTCAAAATGAAACAGAATGCGATCCAATCCTTTTTTGTTGAAAGAATTTGTGTAAATTGTTTCTTCCCTATGAACTTTATTCAGAAAGCGTTCAAATGTTTAAAAATGCTATATTTAAATAAAATTAAATAAAGCTTTTTTTCTTTTTCTGCTCTAAGTTTTTAGTTAAATTCTTTCAAATGAAAAGATGTCCCAGTAAACAGTTTTTACTATTTTCTTTCACTAATCTCTTTGTATTTATTATTATATATTAAATACATGCATTATTTCTAAATATCAATAAACTCCCAAATTGTATTAGTAAAACGTTCTTATACAGCAACTTAGAATATAAAAAATGACATACTACATTAATACGAATCTATTTATTTTCTGTTTATTTGTTTCGTATACAATGTACTAATTCTTGTTAACGACAAGCTTATAATGGAAAAATATATATGAGTTTGGTCAATAACGAAAAATAAATATAAAAGCAAACCCCTTAGTCATACTGCTTTACAAACTTTAAGTGAAGAGAAAATTTATGTCTAGACCACATTATCCCTTTGAAAACAAATTTAATATAGGGATCTATTCCGCGTTCACGGAATTTTTCCGGCAAAACATTAGAGTAATTTTATTTATTGCCTTAAACACATTATTTTTCCAAACTGATGTTTGTATTTTACATCAAAGAAGTTATCTTGATAAGTAATTAATTTATCACAATAAGTTTCTGCATTCAAGGAATCGAAACATTCCAAAGAAACTGTGGAATTTCGGCGAGAACCGGAGTAGTTTTCGAAGAAAAAGGATGAGCGTTTTTTCCCAAGAAACAACGAATCGATTGAAATGACTGTTCTCTCCATTAACAATATCGATTCAAACACATTGTTTCGGACGTTGGCTGAAAACTTTTACCCTCTTCCTTGAAGTGAACGAAACTTTTACCTGCGCATGCTCAGTTTACGGAACTTTACTGAAGTCCAAAAGATTTTTTTTTCTTCTTCTTTCATCAAGTTTTATATTCTAGTCTAAAACGTGGATTCCAAACTTGCAGATGTACGTAAATTTTGAGAAATGTGATGGAATGTTCCGAAAAATTCTATGTTGCGTGGATTTCTAAAAGTAAGACTATCTCTAATGCAATGTCATTTATTTTTGGTTAATTATTAAATTCGAATAATAAATATGAATTGAAACCGGTTTAATGTATTTTAGGAAATTTTGCTAAGAGGACGAAAATTTTTTTTTTTCACTCAAACATTTGGATTTTTCGTAAATGTTCCTGGAAAGAAAAATTTTCTAGGTCGTCTTGAATTTTAATAGTTAGAATAGTTATAAGAAAATTAAATTATTTTAGACTTTATGAAAATTAAATTTTATTTCTAGTTTTGATATTAACAAATTTAGAATTCATTAACTATGGCGAGGAAAAAATCTTGGCTCTTCAACTGCATTTTTTAAAAAAAGTAATCTGCGATTGGAAAAAATTTAATCAGGTAAAAAAATGTAGGTGCAATAGTTTTTTTTATAATTTGATTTTAAAATTATTTATTTAAGAGTAATTAAAAAGTATTTATTTTTAATTTAATTTTAAGCATTTTATTTACTTTATCTATTTTTTTAAAAAAAAGTTAAGTAACTAAAAATAATGAAGAAAAAATTAATAGAAATAAAATTAAATGGGGTAGTTTTTGAATTAGAATCGTTAATAGTTGTCGTAAAACACACAAAGAGTTTTGGAAAACGCTGAAAAAAAAGTTTATTTATGAACTAATTATAATTTTAGTACTAAATAACTACTATACTTCCAATAATTTTGCTTAATCGTATAAGTTTTCAAAGAGAAACAACTTTTTCATGTTCTCGAAACTAACTATTCGATTCTATATTTTCTCGTATTCTTAATTAAAAAATTGTTGCGATTATTTGTATTGATTGTATTTATCGTTTCGCATGTTGCTATTAAATTTTCTCCATTTGTACTCTATATTTTACTCTAAATATCATAACACAGCACAATGAGTAAACTATTAAAATATATTTTTTGTAGGTCAAATCTTTTCATCAAGATTAGGAAAAAAAAAATCGCTTATTTTATTATTCATTAATTTGAGGCTATTTATAATTATAAAATTCAGTAATTCTAATGATTATATACGCTTTTCTATCTCTTCGATTCTAAGGATATCGTTTAAATAATACCGATATCTGTCTTGTATTGATTTGACGATATCAAGTACTCCATCCTCCTATAGAAGAAATAACGTGGATGGAACGAATCCTTGGAGGATTCCTCCTTTGATGAAGTAAAAGAAGAAACGCATGACCGACGCGTGAAGATAACTTCCCTGTAAAGACTTATTGCGGAAAAGATACTTTTACAGAAACTTAATTCTTAATGAGAACTCTTTTTCATTTACTTTGGTGCGATTTTCTGTCATTGAATTGTCTTATTTATAAATAAATAATTAATGAACCCATTATTATTTAATTTTTTCTGAAGAAGAACACCATTTTTCTTGAAATTAAATAATTTTTTGAGGGAAAATATTTAATTATTTTACTTTCTGGATTTTTTTTCTTCATTTTTTTTAAAGGCAATTCAGTTTATTTTTTTAAACAAAGCCCAATAAGTAATTGATAACTTTATTATTACTGCATTATTTTTCTATTAGAATTTTTTTTACTTTATTCTTATCATTTTTAATTATTTATCAAATTTTTATTATTTTATTCGTTGCATTACTTATTTAAATAAATAAAATGATTTTCATATTATTATTATTTATTTGACTTGACAAAGTACTTTTTTTTAAAAAATATATCTAACTCTTAAAAACTTTTTAATTACAAAAAATAGTTATTTAAGAAAAAAAAATATTTTAAGTTATTTTTAAAAAAATAAAATTTCTGGAATCAATAATAGCTTTAAAAAAAACTCTTTTAAATTTATATATTACCTTTTATTAAACAAAATCTATATCAATTTTTGAAATTTGATTTTACTGAAATATTAGGCTTTAGTAATATTAATCTAAAATATGAGATTTAAAAATTAAAATACCTTTTGATATTTCTTGAATTATTATTTAATTTAATTTAAACTTATCGTAACAGCAATAAATTTTTATAAATAATAAGTTTATATTTCCAAATTAATTTTTAATTGTAAAACTTCAGATTACTAAATATTTTCTTTTCAAATTTTTTAAAATGAACAAACAATGATTTTTTTACATTGAAAAAGAGAAGATATATTTTATTTTTTAAATGTAACTCAGCATAATTTCTACGTACATCAAACATGACACATAAGAACACTTCGAATTTCAATTTGTATTTGTACTTTGAATTGTAGTTGTTACCGTTGTTACTTTTTCTTATAAATAATAGTATTTGCATGCAATATAATTTCTTGCTTTGAAATTCAATATCACATTTAATTTGCATTTTAGCTAAGTCGAAGATACATTTTTGTTCATTTATTTATTTAAAAAGTAGTCGTAGCTTATATGTTATTTTACAGACAACAGATAGGAGTGAAATACTTTTTCTAGCTTTAATTATAAGGTAATTGTAAGACATTGTAAAGCATGACTTTATCGAAACTAGAGTTTATGAATTTTTATTTAAAAATTCATTTTGAATCCATTGCTAAACATTAATATTTTTAAGAGAATGCGAAGTATAATTTTAAATAATTCAAGCTGTAAACATAAGGATATTTATTTCAATTATATCGTGATAAAAAATGTCTATTACATAAGAACGATTGCTTATAATTTATATCATTTACAAATTTATCCTGTTATCAATGATTAATAAACATAATAAAATTTCATCTAACTTAGCTTCTTTTTACCTCATTAAAAAATCGTTTCTCCAATTTTGTTCATATTTATGTCAATGTAGCAATCTTAAATTTAAATATTTTTTAACTTCAAATCAATACAACAGTTCTTAGATTTAAATTTATCAAACATTTTTGATATAAAATGGTATTTTTTATTATTTTATTTAATAGCAGTCGATAAAAAGTTTGAATTTTAAGGTATGCAAATTTTTACATCTTTTTTAAGAATGAAATATTTCGCACCAAAATACAAAATTTGACTGAAATCGGTTGTATAGTTTCTGAGAAATCGAATTTTAAAAATACGAATTTTTCACATTGAACATTAAGGGGTCCAAAATTTCAAACATTTCTCGTGACCAAACTATTGGGATATATTTCCTAGATTGTTGCCACCCCCAATATTTTGAAAGTCAGGAATCCGAATTCGTCGAAAAAAAAGCTATGTTTATTCAGAGAAAGCACATTTTGTGTCTGATTTCGTAACTTAAGCTATCGTCTTCACTAATTAGTTAACGTATTTAAAGTTAAACCTTTAAGTCGAACCTTTAAGATTTAGCCTTTGAACATCCGATTATTTGATCAAAAGTTATTCAGGATAGTCCATATGTTTTGGCCACTGTACATTGCCATTCTCACTTTAAAAGAGTTGATTAATTTTAGATCACCTGATTACAACTTACCTGTGCAATTTGCAGGAAAATGCTCTAATTGCACAGTTTTCTTGTGAGCTGTACACTGATCAATATACAGTATCACCTTCCGCTTTTGTACTGGTCAAATTACTTAAGCTTTATAAATTAACAGTTGAGGGGAAAATAACTCGAAACGTTGGTATTTCAAGGAAATATCAAAGAGGGCTCTAAATATCCGGATTTTTTTTTTACATTATTGACATAAGAAATGAAAGGAGATGACGTTAAAAGCGGAAATAGCTATTCGCGGATGACGTTAAATTGAGTTCTATCTCATTCTATTCTTAAGATTGAACAAAACAAAAACCTATTCTAAACGCAGACTGTCTATTGAATTGACACACTATTCCAGTTTGAAATCGAACGAATTTATTCACGTGGTTTTCTTTTTAAGCATAACAGAAAACGATCATTTAAAAAAGGATCCACGTGAGGTTTGTAATTGATATAAGCATTATGGACGCGCCGAGGAAGCATTTGCGGTCACGTGCATTGACCATTGATTAGAGTGAGTCAGTCAAGGTCAATTCTACATCAGATGTGAAAAAGGAAAAGGGGAAAAATAGTGAAAGTCTTTTGGATAATATTTAGTTGTTGGATAATAAAACATAATTATTTACTTTTTATGTGAAATTATCCAGGCCATTACACTTATTAGTCATCTCATATTTTTTATATTGATTTAGTAAGAATAAAATTAAGATAATTTGCTACTTATATCTACTACTAAGATCATTCATTCTACTTATATTATTATCGTTTTACTTTATCTGAAAATATCTCGCTTCAGTATTTTTAGCAAACGATACATATTCTTAAGAATTTTTTTATTTTTTATTTTTTTTATTTATTGAATTTTTTTTTTTTTAATTTTAATTTTTTGAATCAGATCAATGCACATTTTGATTTTTAAGTTCTTATGCAATTATGTTATGATGTTTTATTGGGCATTATGTTATGCATAGACAATAGAAATTTGAATACTAAGAAATTAAAATTAAATAACCAATGAAGAAAAAAAACATAGTTATTCCAGTTTATTTCGTTCTTTTTCTGAAAAGTTCTTAATGTGGTGTTTTAGCTGAAGACTTTGTGACACGTACATTTTTAAGAATCGTTTTATGATTTTCAATTTTAATTTTTTGAATAATGTATCAGTTCATTCGTATACAGTTATGAGAATTTTAGAGGGTCATTGCGTTGTTATGCATAGGTAATTGAAATACTGAAATATTCATACTGGAAAAATGAAAATAAAATAATCGATGAAAAATAAAAATTTGTCATCTCGTTAATTTCGTTCTTCTGGAAATTTTTTTTAGTGTTTTAGTAAACGATTTTGTGACACGCAGATTTCTAAGAATCATTTTTTAATTTTTAATTTTTTGAATAATGTATCAGACCAATGCACTTTATACTTTATAGTAATTATAAACCAATAGGTTTATATTTGAGATTTTTAATTAGGAATCACATTATTAGTAAGCAACTGAAATGCTTATATTGATGTATGAAGAATAAAATGAGGTTAGTTTCGTCATTTTTCTGATAGGTTCTACCAACAATTTTATGAAATATAACGTTTCAAAAGATTTTATGAAATACCCATTTGTAATGATCGTTTTTTTTTTTTTGACGTTTATTTTGCAACTTTGATTTTTTTTAAACCAAATATGGTAGTTTATCATACTAATGCACTTTTGGATATATGAGTACAGATGTGAAATATTTTATAGAGCATTATATTTTATTAACTGAATTGTTCATAATGATGTGTGAAGAATAAAGTAAGGCAATCCCGCATTTATTTCCGTTATCCTTTCTAAAGTAATTTTTTTCCCGTCATTTGAAATTTTAAACTTCTAATATTTTACATTTATTACTGTATAAAATTTAATACATTTCTTCTCGTGATTTTTATGTTCTTAAATTAATTCCAAATTATTTGCTACTATAAATATTAATGGGAGTGTTGATAAATTATTTCGCAAATTTTTTTCTCTCCAGGTCTGTTGAAGTTAACTTAGGTTTCTAACAAATTCTTTTTCAAGATATCACTCATGGGCTGCGATAGCGGCACAACTAAAAAAAAAATCATGTTTTGAGATAAGTGTGTTTAAAGTTTTCATTGCTACGGAAAATGCATAAGAAATGTTTTAGTTTGCTTAAACGAAGATTACCTTCAAGTTGAATTATGAGTTGTACTAGTATTGCTGCTGAAAAGAATGTGTTTTTTAATATTTACACCTGTTCTTAGTCCAAAGCGCGTGTTTTTTTGGTTGTGCCACTATTGCAGCCCATGAGCGATAGATTTAGGTTAGTAGGTTAGGAGGTAGCTTAAAATTTTATTTTTTGGGAGACAAGCCTTAACTGATTTATGATTATAGTTAATTTATAGTAATTTAGTTAAATAAATAAAATATGTTAAATAAATTTTTTTTTTAATTTTTATATAATATAATTTAATAAAGTTTATTATGCAATCAATTTTTTAATAAATTTACTGTAATAAAAGTTAAATTATTCCATAAAATCTATTTTCAAAAAGCAAAATTGAATTTAAATTTTAAAATAGTAAATTTTTCTGATTTTATTAGTTATTTTAATGAGTAAATTTGTTACGCAGAAACTTTCAACAAAAAACTATGCGAATAAGAATTTATGGTCTTTGTTTTTAATTAAAGTAATTTATTAATTTAATAATTTTGTAAACTGTTAGTGTCAGTTATAAAAATTGATTTTAATGTTGAATTTATGCATAAGTTTATGCATCATACGTATTAAAATCAAAAAACAATACCACATGAAATACAACAAACGATTGAATATATGTTATTTTAAAACTACTTTTCAAAGGAAGAAAAATATTTTTTTTCACCTTTAATGACTTTACCATGTTATTGTAATAAAATTTAATGGCTTTACCATGTTATTCTAATAACATTTAATGGCTTTACCATGTTATTGTAATAACATTTACGATACAATTTTTGCGTTAAAACTAAAAAAATTCGTAAAATATTAAATTAATTTTAAATGTTTTAAACACTTTAATTTTCTTTACGATAAATACTTTATTTAGTGATTAACCACATTTTGTTAACGCTATGGCTTAATAATTCTGTAAAATGTTAGTCCTGAAACATTGGAACAGTAAAATTTTGTGTTCAATATTAAATACTGAATTAAATGTAAATTTATCCTTAAAAGAAATTTTCCCCCCGTGAAAAACCAAGCTACGTAAATAGTGAATAATTAACATATTGTATTGCTCGCGCATTTAAATATGATTATACCATAACATTTGATTCATAAACTTCTCTGTAAAAAATATGTTAATGCAGTAACGTTTGAGCTATAAACTCTTGCGTTCAAAAATGCTCATTTATAAAGCACGAAAAATGCTCTTCATGTAAATGCTGTGGTATGATTTTACTGTAAAATGTTTATGTTGAAACATTTGAATCATAAAAATTTTGTGTTCAAAATACGGATGCATTATAAATCATATCTTTATCTATTGGCAGTATCTTAATTAAATCCATTAGCCATATAATTAAAATACTGTAACATTTGAACTTAAACCTTTTGTGTTCTGAATAAGGTAATTGATGCATTTATCCTTATACCAAAACTGTTTGCAATGATTCATCACATAAAACATAGAAGAAAAAATTCTGGTCTTATCTCGTGATTTTAAATAATAAATTAAATCGACTTTTTTGATTGATTATGACAGAAGAGTATAAAATTTATCTAAAAGTAAAATTATACCTTTTAGAGGTTTTCATACCATTTTAATTACATTGCGTTCATTTTAAATTAGAATGAAACATAAATAAAACCCACATGTATGGGTAATTTTGTTTCATCACTGTTATCATCGTTTAAAGATAATGACTGTTATTATTTGTTTCATTTACAGTAAAGTAGCATATAGTTACATATAAAGAATAAAAAAGATGGCAAAACTGAAAAAAATTAATTTTTTCTTCAGCTAAGGTTCATGCAACAATTTTAGATAGCTTAATTAGAAGACAATAATGATGATAATAATAATTTAATAAATGACTAGAGGACTAAAAATCAATGTTATCATTTTTAAAGGCATATATTAACACTTCATGACTTTTTTCTGCATAGAATTATCAAACCTTTAGAATTTCACGATATTTATAGAAAGAATGCTACTATAATATATATATATATATATATATATATGACATGAATTTTAAGACATATATGTACTCTAATAATTATTCTTTTTTATTTGTTTTGTCTTCTCATCTATCTTTATTTTTCCAATTCATTAGCTTTCTTCAAGCAGAATGCATATATTTTTTTTTTTTTTTTTTTTTTTTTTTTTTTTTTTTTTTTTTTTTTTTTTTTTTTTTNAAAAAAAAAAAAAAAAAAAAAAAAAAAAAAAAAAAAAAAAATAACGATCGAAGATTACGCCTTATTTAAATTATACATGAAAGAATAACTTAGGATCAAAACCAGTTGCTTTACCATAACGATCAATAGTGTGGATTTGTATATACTTGTTTATTATCTAAAACTTCCTTTTATTTATTACTGTATAAAGTGATCAAAATTCATTAGAGTGATTAGTTGTGAAATAAAATGGAAAAACAGTTTAATCATCTGTTTTCTTTCAATGTCCGCGTGCGTCAGATTCAAAAAAATAAGCTCCTTAGAAACTGAAACTCGCGATTCGAACTAAACAATCTCGTTATAAGATATGTAATGAAAAAGGGTGTTTGCACCACAATTTGTGTTTACGTAAAAGAAAACAAAAGTAGGAAACTGGATAAGGGTGTTTTCTTACATCTGATAAATAGACATCTATTGCACAAATTCATCATAAAAGTAGAAAGAAATTAAATAATAAAAAGAATGAAATAGGTGATGAAAAAATATACCGCTTCATTTAATTTTCTCGTTTTGATATTGATTTACTTTAAGAACTCTATTGTTATGGATGTACGGCGGTACACATAACGGTAAGTATAAATTTATTTTCTGTACTTTTATAGCACTTTAATTATGAATAAAATAATTATAAATTAAATAATTATGAATAAAGTAATAAATAATTAAATAAAAACTGTACGAAATGTCTCCTTCTGCATTGGCATGATTTAAAAAAGTTCAAGTAATAATATTTTTCGTATCTGCCTTGAGGACTTAAAGAGTGTGTTTTTATTAAAATTTAAAAAAATTAATACTTATTTAGGTCTAATGAATTTTAAACTGGTTTTTTTTTATCTAAATCCCTTATATAATTTCTTTATATAAATCTTTTAGGAATGTCAAAAATGATTAAAAATAGGAAATTATAAATTTTGGGGATGCAAAATAATATAAAATTTATTTACTGGATGTGACAAAATATTTCGTCATAAACGAACTTCTTCTGCAATTGGAATGACGACGTTTTTCGTCTTGTAAATTACTCGAGGTGAAATATTACTTATAACCACGAAGAAAAAATTATTGTAAAAAACTTGAATAAAAGTTTATTCTCTGGTTAGTATGTTATGGTAAAAAAAAAATTGTGAATTCTTTAATGAGGACATATCATGAAACATATCATTATTGAGGAAAGTGGGATTATAAAGATAAGAATAAGTTTTACTGCAGAGTGAAACTTGTAGTTTCCAGTAATTGAATTTTAATTCCTTTCCTTGAATCCTTGATATAGTGGGTATCGTGGCTTTTATTGCTACTAATTTGCTAAGTTTTGAAAACATTTTTCCTGTTTTCAATCTCTATATAAATTTATTAGCTTTTTTTTCGTGCATACTTTTAGATTTTGCTTTTGTCAAAAGCTCTAAAAATATATATTGATGACAGTGATTACGGAACACCCCCTGATGTGATACTTAAATAATTTTTATAGAACATTTCCGTGGGTATTTGAACATTTTTTTTCAATAGTTGATTTTTTTATTTGGATTTATAGAAAGCTTAATAGATTAATCTCTGGCTTCCTTTTTAAGGACGTTTCTAAAGTTTTATTACAAGTTCACATGAACTTGTCATTCCAGATTAAGTTAACTTCTATTATTTCGCTTCATTTTATAAATGACAATTGATCACACTTTCTGGTATATGTAGTTTATTTTCGAATGAGATTACAATAGTTTTTGTTTTTCGGTTCCTTTGGGTATTCATCCACTTTTCCTTCGAGGTTAATATCTTCCTTACCTGTACTATGCATGATTCTTTATCGCCTTACGAGATCATCGCCAACAAAACCAATTATTTTTATTTTTTGAAATGCCGGATGCTATTTAGGCAAAGTATGACATAATCGTCCTGATGAGGTTATTATGTAAATGATGTGAATGTTACTGTGAATGACCGAAATCGGTGGTTGTTGACTTTCACCGGTGAATGTTGACAATCAAATTAGTCACTTTGGTGAATGTCCGATATATTTATTACATCCGATTTGATATTATTTTATTTGTGGATATAATTACATTTATTCGATATTTTAATACTTACTGATGATAGATTAGAACAAACATCAGTGTTTTGGAGTATCGGGCCGAATATATATCCGAATATATAAGGCAGTGGCACTTGACCTAAAAAAAACATCAGTGTAGGGTATACCGGGCAGTGGCACTTGACCTTAAAAAAACATCAGTGTAGGATATACCGGGCAAATGTATACCGCACAATGGCACTTAACCAGACCTAGTATGACTAGACCCTTGGTAAATGTCCGAAATATATACTAGGTCTAGTGCCACTTTTGCTATAGCTTAAATATTAAAAAAAAATTAAACAAAGCGTTTGAATCAATTTTAAACTGATAACGAAATTATTGCTTTAAAATTAAGAAAATAATGATAAAAACTGCGCCAGATAAGAATAATTGAAGTAGTTGCTTTATACAGCGCATATGCAGAAAAAAATTTAAAAAAAAATTATTCAGGTGCATCTAAAAGTGGATGAATATCCCAAGACACCTTGTTTCTCTATTCCCTTTTTTTTTTAAAAAGTAATGTTGAAAACAGAAATAATACCTTGATTAACTAATTAATAATTATTAAATAATAAGTATGTACTCATAACAACTATGGAAAGAATGCTTCGATTTGGATTGTGTTCTTTTTCTTCCTGCGGAGTTGATAGAGTTAGCTAATTTTCAGGGAATACATAGTTATAGAGCAATCTTTCTTTTCTGCTAAGTGTAGTTACTTTAGAAATCTGATTTTAAACTTGTTTAATCCAATTTTTATGAAAGAAAAATAACATGAAATTTTTGGAAATTTGATTAAACTTGTTTAATCCAATTTTTATGAAAGAAAAATAACATAAAATGACAATACTGACTAATGACTGGAATAATGACTAGAAGATATATTTTCAAATCAATATATACAAGTTGCAGTAAAAAATAAAAGCTTTTTTTGTATTGATTTTGCATTATGCACCATCTGCTTCATTATTAGTTAGTCCTAGATTATGAGTAAAATTATTTGAATAATTTTTTAATATTATGCGTAAAAATTTTGATTTTATTCCAATTAACTATGCACTTTTAAGAGGAAAATATAAATGTTTCGCAATAAGATTACTGTGAGAAATAACCTATTTATACGTGTAATATTAAAATTGAAAAAAAAAAAAAAAACTTTTTTTATGCTATTTCCTTGGCAGTTAATATGTAAAAATTTATTTTACTATTGTCTATAAACATTTCTCTCATGAGCTCTCATATACTTGGGTATTTCTCCATGTATTGGCAACACTATAGTTTTTATTCATTTTTTAGGTTAGTAATAATTTATGTAGTGTTGACTAATTATACGCTAAATATTTACTAATGGAAATTTTGTATTTATATAGAAAAAATACCTAGTTATGTAATAATTTAGATTTAGTTATGATCCATTCTAAAATGGCTGTAGAAGTTTTAAACATAAACGGTGCTTGGTACCGCATACTGCCATACCAATTATTGGTGACGGATCTTGCTATTTTAATCAATAGCATCTATGCATATTATAGGATACTCAAGTTATGGATCGAGTGGGGCGCGAAGACACAGCACAGCACGTCACGGACTGTAGGGATGAATTTTCTTTCTTATCCCATGATAGAGAGCGAAATAATTTCAATATTAGGGGGACCGGAAAGTAATGTCGTTTCGGCGCATTAAATATTCGTTTGTCTTAAAAACCAATTAATTTTTTTTCGATCCATTTCGATTCATTTTCGATCCTACATTGAAAGATTGTTGCTAATGAGGATGAATACATTATTGATTAAAAATAAAATCTTGATAACAAATATCAAAGGCGTTGAAATGACATTATTTTCCAGTCTCTCTAATACTTCTGCTGCCTGCTATGCTGAAATGTTCCCTAACTTATACTTACGGTGATTTGTGTGATTTAATGGCTGTCGGATAGAATTTAAATTATTACTAAAATTCAAAAATACAGAACTATCGCGGACATCTATTGAAAATAGTTGAAATTGAAATCAAAGTACTTCCGAGTGGACAAAGTCGAAGGTTACAGCTTATGTGTGAAAGCGAGACGGAAAAGCTGGTAGAAAAACTATTTCAGTTTTGACTAGTTTTCGGGAGGTGCAAATCTATTTTTTGCTTCAAACTATTTGACAATGGGAAAGAAACAAAGAATTGGGAAAGGAGAAATGTTATAGACTTGCTACAATTGTAAAAAAAATCTCGGTAGTGACACAAATTGTGAAAAAAGTGAAAAAATGCTAGAATGAAACGTCTTACGTACCAGTTTTTGCTCCTTTTCGTCTAAGTACACATAGGCTTTCAGCCTTGCCACAGCTAAGCCATGAAAAGAATTTGGTCAATCAATGTATTCTTTTGAGCTAATTAGAATGTTAGAATCGGAAAAGGGGTTGAAGATATAGAATATTTAAATATAGTTCTGCTGTGCATTCGGTTTGGTTACCATTAAAGTTCTTATGTTGCTCAAGATAATTTAGAAAGGTGACCATGTTGATCACCAAAGGCGGCTAGTATTAAAATATTAAATCATTATTTTTTAAACTGATGTTTATTAGCATTTTATTTATATTCACCTGTTTACAGAACTGTTAATTGAGCTATTTTAATACCTTACTGTAGTTTTGTTTCGGTCTCAATGTTTTGCTGGTTGTTAAAATATTGTTCTAAGCATGTAAGATTTA
The DNA here is from genome assembly GCF_043381705.1 of Parasteatoda tepidariorum. Classification (NCBI taxonomy): domain Eukaryota; kingdom Metazoa; phylum Arthropoda; class Arachnida; order Araneae; family Theridiidae; genus Parasteatoda; species Parasteatoda tepidariorum. The sequence goes on along the minus strand of NC_092204.1, from coordinate 88,165,267 downwards.
ATTTCCCTAGTTTAATAGAAAATTATTTTAATATCAAAATATCTAAACGTTTAATAAAATTGAATTATGACTTTGTTTTAATTTCAACAATTTATTTTCATTCGCCAAGTTATTGATAGAACTGTCAACTAAGCTATTTTAGTACCTTAATATAAGCTTGTATTTTGGGCTGAAATGTTTTGCTGCATGACATTTTCAGGATCGCTTCATCATGCCTATCTAGACATTTTATTCTTTCCTTAATGACAAGGTAATCTTCGTGGGAGCACCCTAAACTGTCTTTCTTATCTACATCTACCCGATGATTGGATGAAGTTGGTCCAGGAAAAAAGTCATAATCCACGAAAATGAAACAAATAAAAATATATTTTCGTTATTTTTTTCCTCAGATAGCGCCTTTACATCACGTGATCCTTATCCGGCCAATAGGAAATGATGTAGGGAATCCAGGAACCGCACGGAATTTTTGATCGCGCCGTCTTTCGCAATGTTCCCTCTGCCCATCAAGGTAAGAACAATTGACCATCTGACGTCATGATAAACAAACACCCCCGCTACTGCATAAAGTTGCGTAGGAGCTGAGGTATTTTTTGCTATAATATCTTTAAAAGCATTTGTTTTCATTAAGCAACCATATCGTTTACTAACGGTGCATAAGATAATTTTTTTCTGATTACCAAAATCTAATAAATTGTTAAAACTTCTGAGCCATAAAATAGATAGTGTCAATTTACCTTTAGAGTAATAACTAATTGTGTAGTTAAGATCAATACTTATATATTTAGAATAATATGTATTACATTATTTATATCAGTATATCATTAATTAAAAATACTGGTTTGTTACTAAAAATTGATTCACTTTTAAAGCCTCTGAACCAAAAAAGGCAGTGTTTATGTGCTTTTAGAATAATATTGCATTTTGTAAGAAAATCAAGACTTATATAATTAGAATAATAATCACAATATTATTTAAAATAGTATTTCAACAGTTCAAAACACTGGGTACAAAAAAAAAAAAAAAAAANAAAAAAAAAAAAAAAAAAAAAAAAAAAATCAACGATGGTAAATCTATCAACCTAAATTTCGGAACCATAAAAAGGTTTATTGTTCTTTTCTCTTTAGAATAACAATTTATTTCGTTGAAAAATCAACAGTTAAAAATTTAGAATAATATGTATTATATCGTTTAAAGTAATACTTTAATAGTTCATACATTGGCTTGAGTTAAGGCACTTAAATCGATCAATTTATACCACAAATTTGTAAAATTTTTCGTCTCAAAATTACGATATGTTTTTTTTTTTAATATTTAGTTATTATTTTTAGAAGTAATTGGGGTTCATTATTTAGAAAAATGTTAAATGAATGTTAATAAATCTAGGATATCCTTCCAACTCTAAAATATGCAAATTTTACTAACCTGACTTTTTTTTAAATCGCAAGTATCAAAATGCAGATACAGTTATTCTTAAATGAGAATATATTTATTACTTGTAAAATAAAACTTGTAAATTTTCATATTTTTATGCACGAAATTACAATGTCAGTTTTCTTTAAAGAGTTACTAATTATAATTTAAGAGGTAATTTTTATCAAGCAACAGTTTAGCGTTAGATTTGTGACTCAATAATTCCTTGATTTATTTTTGAAGCTCAAAAATTTTGTAAATTTGATTTATACCGCCATATTTTGTTAAAACATAACTCTCAAAATACTGATGCAATTTTCATTGTGAGTTTTGTAGTAAGAAAAGCTATATATCACATTTTAAAACTGTTTTAAAGTATTTATATTAAATTTCACGTAAGTTATTAGCAAAAACTAAACTGATTTTGCTTGTGTATATCGGGTTACTTTTTAATAAGCGATTAGTTTTTCAAAAAAACTTCTAATCAATATTTAAAAAAATGCTTATTAAATAAAATAAAAAAAGTATATTTATTAAAAAAAAAAAATTCAATTTTGTGTAAACATTAGAAAATGCTCCAAAACTGATGTTTTTTAATATTTCATATGTAAGAATTCTGTGGCTTGAAATACTCCTTGAAGCAAATTTTAAAAGTGTTCTAAATTTTTTTGACAAAAATGTTCGACAACTTTGCAAAAAAGGACCTTTTTGATTTCTTAAAATAAGATGTAGTCTCTTTGATTTATGTAACATTTGTAACTTGAAAGTTTTGGTAAGAAATTGATTTATTTTTCAAACTTAATAACAATTTACTGTCTCACGTTTCCTTATAATTGAGTGCTTTAATCATTTTTCCATAAGATCTAAATCTGGATAAATCTATGTATTTTCAAATTACGTTTTTTAAGTTTTATTGTTAGAATCATATTAAAAACACATTTTTCAAATTACTTACCTTTTTTAAAAATTTTTTTTGAGAAATTAAGGGAAATGTTTTAAAATAGTTATTATTTTATACAACAGTTGAAAGGTTTTTAGTAAATTACAAATACATAAATAAATATTATATTTAAGCAGCTATAAGAGTTCCGTATTCTTTTGAGATGCGTATTTGTATTTAGTATTTTAAATAATTTTGTATGAAGTAAATGATATGCAATTACGGCACGCACATGATTCTCGTTGAAAGAGCATGATGATTTGTGCTACATATTCAATGAGAAATGCATTTTGCATTATAAAATAAAAAACATATTCTGTCATATTGAAAATTTTACTGCGGCCTATGCCAATACGCCGAATACAATGGAACAACAATTTTTAACTTGGCAGCAAGTACATAGAAATAAAATGTTAAAAATTTTACAGTAACAACGATGGCAACAAGCCTCTAAAACTTTGAAATACATCAGAAAGAAGGTCAAAGGACACTTATAATTTAACATATCGTTCAAAAATTTAACGTAAAAATAAACTAAAACAATATTGGTCGTGTTTGGTGTTGTTACGTTCAGGCCAACAGACCCTTATAGTAACGTAATATATCTAACATCACAAACCCATTTTTACTTACTAGATACTACACTTGAAGTAAGGTATCAATAGGATCGAATGGAGAGCTAGTTGCTGGGTAAAAGTAAATAGTTAGGAATTACACGCAAGGTAAAAGTACACATTAGTACAAGCCTGTCCGAAAGGACATAAAATTTGTAAAAATCAGTAAAAATGAAAATTGTAAAAACATTACAATTTTAAAACATTATGTTAAAATAAGAAATCGACTGTACAAAGCCATTAACATGCATAAAATTTCAAGTTATAAATTTATTTATGGATAAAAGATAGGATAAAGATGTAAAAAGACAAAATTGATAAAATAACAAGTATAGATAAGATATACCCTAAGATTAAAATCATTAAAATATATTTGTCCAAAATTGACGTAAATGTTATGAAATTCATTTAAAATTTAAAAATGTTTGCAAATCAATACTTAAAAGCGTACTTTGATGAATGCCAAAAAAAGTGGTATACAAAATCAAAGGTAAAGGTATAAAAATTAAAATGAAAATCAGTTTAAAAGTTAAATGAGTAACAGTTAAAATCAATATCAGACCAGTGTAAAACAATTCTGTCATAAATCGACACTTGGGAATGATTTTTTACTCTTTGTAAAATAATCTTATAGAAAATATGTTATAAATTAAAGAATCTTTCCTGATTCGTACTTTTGAAACAAACATTTTACTGTTTTTTTTTAAATATTTATTTAAATAAAATAAATATTTGTAAAACCCAGAGATATAAACACTAAATGTATTACAAGGGAGAATAATGCTCTATATTTACAAAAGTTATTTGCTTAATATTTTTTTATAATTTCTTTAACTACATAGGAATGAATTTTCATTTAAAAATTCATTTATTCAAGTCATTTTCGATACCAATTTTTGAGTCTTTAACGGAAAAATAGTGCCTATATTTCATAAACCTTTCTTACAAAGTTTCTTTACATGTTATTTATAAAGCTTTATCTGTTAGATGAATGACAGTTTTTCATACGAGGTAAAAAAAAATAAATCGATTATCAATTAAATAGGTACTGAACAATCCTGAAAAATCACGAGCAAAATTGAAAGACATAAACTGAGCAATTAGTTCTAAATTACCAGTACCTATCATTAAAATGAATTGAGCATCATTTTCGTCAATAAAACGCATGGCGATTTTTTATATTTCTCCTGAACTAATTACTATTTCTCCATTAATTTGGCTTCTCAGTTCACAATTTTTTTTTTAAAATTTCAATTACTGTTGATTTTAATTACTTTGTGTTATATAATCACTTTTTAAAATCTTTATAATAAACGAAATGAACTCATTATTTCATATAAGTTAGAAATACTAATTTGGAGAAGTAATCAGCCCATGCCATCATGTTCAATTTGATCATTAAATTAATTAATCTTATATCCAGCACCTTGAATAAAAAAAATAATTAAATATTAAAGCACGTTCAATTAACTCTTTTTTTCCCCCCGATCAAATAAAGCTATAAGCTAACAAACATCACTAACGTTATCTTTAAAATATATGAAAAAATAAAATTGTTTATAATTTAAATTAAAAATAAATTGCTAACGTCTTACCGATGAGAAAATTACTATTCCTCTTTTCTCTTTAAAATTATATAAGTATATATATTGCTAGTCACCAAGGTGTCAAAAAAAGTGCTAATGTGCTTATTTTTGACTATCCACACTTATAGTATTAAAAAAAAAATAGTTACATTAAGTACTTTCATGGTATTAATGAACGTGATGAGAAAAGTTAATGTTAACCACTTTGTTTTATTGAAATACCTGCTAACAAGATGATTCATTCTTCTCCCTCTAATTCTTTGACCTGAATTAAAAACCAGACGGGCCTAAGATGCCTGTCTGCTAACTCTTGACCTCAGTGCTTTGAGAATGTCCGCCTGCGTGCATCAATAATCCGATCAATAAAATTTTGGACTGATGTTCCCATTTGTTGAATGGGATCGAAATATGAAGCAACATTAGAAGGCGTACCCCCTGCTCGCTCCATTCACTTACCCCATGATTGCTTCTTAGTTATATTTAGCTCATAACAATAAACAGATTTTAGGATGAAAATTGAGAATACTCAATAAAAAAATATCATATTTTTTTATTGTATTAAAAGATATTTAGTTTTCAATTGAATTTCGATAAAATCTAAAATTAATAATTTTGTTCGATTTTCAAAGCATTTCCATCCTTACACCTGTTTTTTCAAATTCATCTCTTTCTTTTATCCCCCTTTTCCTTCGTTTTCTTTTCTATATGGATAGGATTTTTTTTCTTTTTTTTCTTCTGATGATAGGAGTTTACATGTATAAACAAAAAACTGAACCTAGTTTAGTTTTTAACATTGATTTCGAATTAAAAAATAATTAGTTTGGGTTAGTTTTAATTACTTAAGTTAACTCAAATTTACTGAAAATTTATATTTGCAGTAAATGTAATTTATTTGCCAGTAAATAATTGTAAATCTGTATTTTTATGATTATCCATATCATAAAATACTATAGTATCACGCTATGCATTGTAAGATGCATGTATTTATATCAAATCATATGCATCATAATAAAATGATGCATACGTAGTTTCATCATGATACAGCTTTATAACACATTAAAGGGACATTTTTTGTCTCAAGCCTTTAAATGTAACAAACATAGCTGAAATGACATAAGTCAAACATAAACAGTTCAATAGTTAAAAATATTTTAAGATAACGGAATACTTGTAATATTAAATACTTTCATAACTAAAACAATACAAATATAACAAAATGTAAGTATATATATAAATAAATAAACATATATAATCCTCGTTATAAAATATAAACAGAATAAAAAGGATAATAAGAATTAAAAGGATAAATAAGAAAATAAAAGGATAAATAAGAATTAAATAATTTACAGGAAAATGCCATTATAACTAAAATTAATTTTAAGCTCATAATAGCCAAAACTTTCAGATCTTTGTTAACTTCGTGTGATCTTAAGAGTAATAAGAATGCTTCGATAACAATAAAACATTACTCTAGATATTTTTTTATGTTTTTGAGAGATACTATTTAAGAAAATCTTAAATCAAATGATTTGCTTTAATATTGAGATAAGTCAATGCAAAACCCACCCTTAGGTGCATTGCAAAGAATGTTGCTCGATTTTTTAAGGCTTGAATTAAATTATTTTTGTATGAAAACATGTAATACACTTGAAAACAAAGTATTTTTGACGCCGGAAAAACATAAGAATGTATGCAACTGAAGCAGATCTTTAATTTACATAAAAAATCAATAAAAATCAGAATAAACATTTAAGATTTCTTAAAGTGTACAGGAGGGCACACTTAAGAAATCTTAAATGTGTCCGCAATATATATTTTTAGAATATGCATCAAATATGAAGTTAAAAAAATATAAGCATTGTATCGTTGTAAATTAGTATTAAAACGAGAAAAAAACGAAAACACCATCTAAATCTGTTGAATCAGAATTTTGTTAAAACCAGTTCGATTACTTGATGAAACTTGGAGGATAATAACCACCTTTTAATTCCTCCTTCAACCAAACAAGGTTTCATTATTTACAGTCCCGCCTCCTTCAGTAGTGGTTCGTTAGATTTCTATAGTGTTTTAGTTTTTTCTTCGTTGAAATATAATTTGATACCTCTGTTGTACATAAGCTCTATTCACAAGACCTAAATTTTAAAACTTTTCTAAAAAATATTCTGCGATAAGAACTCTAAAAATATATTAATTACATTATTTATTAAATATATGTATTAATATATTATTCATAAAGGAATACCCATTATGTAAGTTAACATTTATTAAAGCAAAAGGAAAAAAAAAAGGAAAATTAAAATAAAAATTGAAAAAGAAAATCCACTATTTTCTCCACTATTTATTATTTGAAGTAACTATGTTATCATCTGGTAGTAGATTATATAAAGTTATATAATTTAGTATTATTTTTGCATTTCATAAAAGGTCAATATTTGAAAAGAGATATTTTTGTTAGCACGAAAAAATGTTTTTGCACAAACAGAAAAATTTTGAATTGATTCTGAGTTTTTCCTCTGTCTCGCATTAAAATAGTAGTCAAAACACTGGATCAAGTTATTAAAAGGGAGTCAAAATGAGAACAACCTAAAATATGTTAATTACTAAATAATTTTTTTTTTTTTTTTTTTTTTTAAAAATTCATCAAATTGTGATATTTTTGTGGTTTTTAAAACTAATATGGAAGTTAAATAAGAAACATTTCCAGTATCTTTATGCCTTTTCCAGTATTTTGCTATCAATTCTTATAAAAGCTTTGTTACTATGAAGATACGAATGAATACAATTGCTGGTTAATCCTTTGACGTAAAATTTTTATTAAATATATTTTTAATATTTTTTTAAATTTTGTATACATTTAGATCAAAATAAGTAAAAAATATTATATTTAGCATTTAAATAATTTATGGTTAAGAAAAGCAACATGAAACACTGGTGTATTTTTCTGCGTTAAAGGTAAAATCTTCCAAACACGGCTCACTTCCAAATTATAATTTCCAAAATTTGCATTTAGTATAATTTAATTCTTAGACAAACAGCTATTCATTAATGACATTTTTTTTTTTAATTTTCAAAATCAATTATTGAGGATTTTTCGAATAGGAATGAAAGATAAAATATTTCAAACTACTTTTTGGGAGTTTTATATTTTAGCACAAATCCAATTTTCCGATAATCTAACAGATTTTTTTAGTGAGCAAAAGACTGTTTTTTTATAATTAAATAATACTAAAATGCATTTTTACTTGTAATTTGAGAGTCAGAAAAAAAAATATGCATAAAGGACACCGGTGTTCCATCTGCGTCAAAGGGTTAAGATCTTTTGACTTTAATGCATTTTTTTAAAATGATTCAAAAATGCGGATATGCTGCCTGAGATTAAAATTCTTAAACCAAACTTTAAAATGAATGATGTGTTTTGTAAATGTGTTCAGTTGTAATAAGCAAATAGTGTGTAAATTTGAATATATAGCTATTTAAAAAAGACGAAAAAAATTAATAGGCATTTATTACAAATAAATATGCATTATCTTTTAAAAATAATGAATATATCATGACTGTAATTCATGAAAACTTTTAGTTGTATGAAAAAATGCATTGCTTATGAAAATATGTAATAAAATGTGTGTGTGTGTTATTTTTTATTTTTTTTGTTGAAAATATTTATGTTATATGAATAGAAAGATAAAACAACTAAGGGAATGTATACACTGTGAATAAATAAGAATGGGAGTTATATAATACCAATAATCGTTATTTCAAATTATAAATATTAGGGGGACCGGAAAGTAATGTCGTTTCGAAGCATTAAATGTTCGTTCGTCTTAAAAACCAATTCATTTTTCTGATTCATTTCTATTCATTATAGATCCGGCATTGAAAGGCAGTTACTAACGAGGGTGAATACATTATTGATTAAATATAGAATCTTGATATATCAGATGCACAGAAACGACATTACTTTCCAGTCCCCCTAATAGTTTGAAAATTTAGATTTTTTTAAACATACGAACGACCTTTAAAATGCGTTCAATACATTATTTGTCAAAATAAATAAAGTAAAAGAACTAAGAAAAAACAATAAAACCAGCGGCTCACAGTTATCCTTGGTAGTTTCTTTTTTTCAAGATGATTTTTACCAAATAGCCAATTGCTTAATGAGAAAACTACATTAGACGAATTTTGTACTTTTTTTTTTCAAGATCAAACCGATGTCGGGAGGAGATAAAAATCAGCTAACTCAAAAGTAAATAATTTGTTAATGAAAAAAAAAAAGTCGCATTGAAACATCACAGAACATGTCACAATCACATAATTAATTTATTGAAAACGTTGTCAATAAAAGAGCATTGTTGGAAAAGCGCTAAGTGCTCCAGATAATGTCGATGTTTCAAAGATTACGCATTTCAAGTTACGTATGAAGTGTAAGTGACGTCACACAAGCGTTTTTTTAAGTAAAGAAGACAAAAGACACGTGCAAAATGGTACTTCCGCATCAAGGAGTTTTAAGTATTTGTGATGATGCTATTGAGATAGCAAACATTGGAGCGAAAGTTATGCTGCTGAGTGCTAAGATCGCTAATCCTTTTTTTTTCCTCTTTTACTTCATTGCAAAATAAATGTCATTCCCCCAAAAGAAAAAAGATTTTTTTTTCTTTCTTTTTTACTTCGAAGCAGCTATTATAACGAGTCTAATTTAATTTAAATAAATACTAAGGTATACAGAAACGTTAGTATAAAAAAATAAATCTTAATATTGTTAGTCTTAATTTTGTTTGGGTTAAAGTTTTGTGTTAATATTGTTAGCTTTAGTGAATTCGCATATGGCAGAATGACTAAGTCAACAAATTTTTGTTTGGATAAAGTAGGGAGGAAAAAAACATCACAGCACATATTTATAGTTTTATTGAAAGAAACGGAAGTTCAAACGCTAATTAAATAATTTTTATTTTAGAAAAAACACACTGTAGTTTAATTTTTAAACGAACTAATTTGTATATATATTTGAATCTCGAAATAAAAAAAATTATAAAAAATGTTTGAACCACACTTTTATCAAAACAAAATGTTTTGAATTAAATTTTAGATTGTATATATAATTACGCAAATTGTGTATGCATTATTATGTACATAATTGTTTATATAATTTCGTATATAATTGTATATATTATTACATTCATTGTGCATGCATAATTGCGTACATAATTGTATACATAACCTAAATCTGTGCTGGAGTTGCTTGGGAATGTGTTATAGCTAATGATTTTTCGTAGACTTAGTACAGAATTACTGAAGAGACTTCTTTTATAGCGCTACAGCCCGCTGTGGACCTTGGAATGACGCACAACGGTGTTCCAATCCTTTCTCTTCATAGCCTTGGTTTTCGAACTTGATATTTTATTTACTGTTAAATCTTTCATTTTTCTATTTAACATTTTCTGTTTTTGATTTTCTTCTGGATTTTTAGTTCATTAGTTTGTAATTTAAAATTTTTCTCAAAGCCTTATTTTCGTCCATACTTTGTATAAAACCTAAACATGCTAACTATCATGATTTTGTTAATCTAATATTCTTTTAAATCAAACCACCAAGTTCACAATTTTGTTTCTTATTATCCATGATGAGTTCACTTCTTAAAATTTTTCTTTCAATAATATATTATTGATTAAATATTGATTGTATAATTGATTAAAGAAATTGTTGTCTAATAGCCAATTATTATTTTATATTATTTAATTTTTTGTTCTTATATTTTACCTTAAATCCATCGTTCGTTTCTATTTTACATTTCTTAGTTTAGAATGACAACTCTTACTAAAACTCTATGCTACATCATAAATGATTAATATCAGTTGAAATTTTTTTAAATGGACTGGTTTTCAGATTTAATCTGCAGATTTTCTAAATTCCATTCAGCATGGAGCCATTGGAGTTGCAAATGAAATGTAAAAGCAATGAAAGCTATGTTATCATCAGGCAAAAATAGGACTACGTTATTCGACATGATTTGCTTAAAATTTCCGTTTGCTAATTGTAAATTGCAACTTTTATGTGAAGCTAAAATTGAAGATCTCAGACTTCTTCTAAAAATTTTCTCTTTTTTTTCTTTACCTTGATATTTTTTTATAATCTAATACACACTTCTAATAACATTTTGAGTAAAACTTTAAGGAAAGGTTATGTTCCTTTATAATTTATTGAGAAATTTCATCTGTGCCTAAATTGTGTGCAATATTTTACTGATCGTAAAAGAAATTTCGGAAATTTTATAAATATTACTTTTATTTTTGCAGTGTAACTTTTTATTTAATTTGCAACTTTTAGACGAAACAAAAACTTAAGTTTTCAGCTTTCTGCTACAATTTTTCCAGGTTCTATTTTTATTTATATTTGCTTCTAATTAAATTCTCTTTAAGTAAAAGTTTATGAAATGGATAAATTATTTAATAAAATAGTGAGCAATTACATTTTTGCCTAAAATTGTGTACAGTACAATCTTTTACAGTTCTTAAAAAAAACAACCAAAATTACAGTATTTTTAAAAATCTTACTCGTATTTTTGATCTTTTTATTTAAATTGTGACTTTTGTTAGATGCAAAAACTAAAAGTTTTATCTTCCTTCTACAATTTTCCTAGCATTATTTTCTTATCATTCATATTTGCATTTAATTTAATACTCTTCAAGTAAGTAAAGTTTTTGTAAAAATTATTTTATGATTTATTGAAGGAATTTTATCTGTGCCAAAACTATTGTTCAGTATTGTACTGTTCATCAAAACCCAGAACTGCGTGGAACTTTCAAATTATTCCTACTCTTTAGTTTACAAATTTGATTTTTCTCTACTAACGAATTGTGGCCAATACATGCTGGTATAAACATAAAAGAAGCCACAAAATCATTGTCCCGTTACCTCCAATGTCAACTGATATTTCATTTAGTTACGTCATTTTTAAGGACAAAAAGATTCGCGGAACGAAATCTGGATCATTTGGCGCCTTGTTGAAATAATGTAATGACCCATATTCTGACGTATATTCACCACACCTATTTAGCTACGTTTTATGACGCTTCGCCCACCTCAACCGCAACCCTAACTAAAATGTACGTGATACTAATCACTTAATGAACCATACGTCATTTGAATATTAAGAGAGTTTTTTTCGTTTTTCATTTGTAATGTTAGTTTTTTTATTAGATACATATTGCTTGCTACTGACCCTTTTCATGTCTGGCGTAGGAGTGGGAAATGTTTTTATTGTGCTGGTTCTAAAAGTTAATTTTAAAAAAAAGAACTGAAGTAATTTTATGATTGAAAAACATCTTCAGGAACCAGACAGGTCATTAAAATAATAATGGGTTTGAGTAGAATGATGTTACAAGTGTTTTATAAACTTCCCCAATGCCCCGTGCTCTTAAAAATGAATTGCCTATAAAAGAGAAACATAGGAAATGTATTATTTAAATGTTTCTGAATTTTCTTAGAATTCGAGCAATATGGTGGAATATTTAATGGGGTCGAGTTTTTGCCTATCGAATTATGTGAATGATATTTGAGATTTTTTTCTAAATTCTGAAAGTAAAAGTATATTTATTAAAAGTATTGCCTATTATTAATGTTTCCAATTGCTGAGCGTCACGTGCTATCTATTGCTTTACCTATTACGTATTACAATGCATTACCTACTGTCCTTATTAAAGTAATACCTAAATACAGTTGGGAGAAATTTAATTGATTACTAATCAATCGCTTTTGATCGTGTATGATTACAGGTAATCATAATTTACTAATATAGTTGTAATTGTGAGTATGAATAATCATTTGTTGCAATGACAGGTAATGAAGATTTATGCTAACAAAAAAAATTAGTTCAATTGTTTTAGGAATTAGGCAAAATTCTTTTTAAATTTAATTTTGATTATGAGAATTTGATTATTTGTAATCAATTACATTTTGCCAAATTCTGACTTGATCCAAGCGCTTTTTTCCATTCAATTGCATTTTTTTTGTTCTCTAAGTACCTCTTAGTTTTTTGATTTTTACTAATCTATAACGACACTGAGAACTAAGTATAATAATCTCACATACATAATTAAACTATTGTTGTAAGGATAAAAACTTTGCGATTTGATAGAAGTATTTAATACTCATCATTTTAATTCTCATAATTTAATTTGATTTAATTCAAGTTATTCAAACAACAATGTGGTAATTACCCAAACTTTTTCGAAAGGTGGCGATTTTGTATCTAATTTTTCTTTAGTATTATTTTCAGATGAGTTATTTTCTTTTTTCTACATTTCTACGGCATGACCGTGCAATAAACAGAAGATTATTATATTCTGCATGGAAATAATGAATCATGTCTCCAAAAAATGCTTAATAAGTCCTAAACGATTTGAAGATATGGGTTATTATACTGCCCCAAGAGTTCTAAATATGATTTTTAATTCAGCTTCGAGTTATAGCATGTTTTTTAATCATCGATATTTTTGAATTTATTTGGATTTATTTATTAGAAAGAAACACTTTTAACTAAAAAGATTTTGAGCAAAAGTCATTCAACGCAAAAACTAAACTTTAAAATTTTTTTTTTCATTAATGCTTGACACATTTATTCAACTAAACTGAGGATTTTTCTTAAAGCCAGGAAAAAAAACCCACACAGTTTGAGTATTTTAAATGCAAACAAGGATATAATTTTAAATTACATAAATTATCTTGAAGTAAAAAATTATCTGGACTCTTAAAACAGATTTATAGCTCAAATATTTAAAATATTAAAAAAAGAAATCAACCATTTGGGGAGCTTAGACTTTTATGAATTCGAACATAGCTGCTTGGGGATAATTTTTCAAACATCAAATTACATTAGTAAAACATATGCTTTCCTTTTTCGCAAAATTATTGCAATGTTCATATTGACTAAAGATACACAGAAATACTGTAATAGAGTCGCAAATAACTGTAACAGAGTCGCAATAGTTGTAAGTTATTTTCTACAAAGCGATATTTAATAGGATGACAGTCTTCGAAGAACAGTCATAAAAGAGGATTGCCCGAAAATTGCTACTACAAACAAGCAGATTAAGAAATATCACAATTAAGATAATTATTTAACATATAATACTCATTTTCCTTTGCACTTTTTCAACAAGCTAATTGTTCATTTCTTAGTTTGCGATTGCATAATAAGGGTTGTTCCCAAACCTGTTCGGAAGAAAGCTTTATTTATTATTGCCTAGGTTAGATTTTATTCTTCGAAAATGCTCTGTCTCGTCATGTTTGAGATGGGTAACGATTTCTTAACTTATAACCCTAATGAAACAAGGTGAGTCGAAGTTCCAGTAACAGTTCAAGAAAATTGTAGGTTTGTGTGTCTCAACTTGTCAATCTGAATGTGTGGCGAATAAGGGGGTAACGTTTTGCCTTGAACTTGTAACCATTTCGGAATGGACTTGCAACCACTTTCATCCACCGTTAGGTCGTTTCTCTACCGCAATGGCATGTAAATCGGTTAAATCAAAATGCATGGCATTTTTCAATTTTGTTACTTTGTATTAGAGCAATCTTTAAATATTTTGTGGAACAGAAAAATGACCGCATGCGGCATCCTCTCTGATGAAATGATGTTGATGCGTTGCACTCGGTTTTGTAAGAAATTTAGTGCAACAAGATTTTGCACGTTGATTGGTCTAGGCGAAATCAATGTCACATTCTATTTCATTTGAAATTTTTTTCATTTTTTAAATGTGTTTTGATTATGCAACGTTTCGATAAGCAATAATATTTAAGTATAGTATAATATGCTATTTCAAATATTGCATTCAAAATAGTAAAAGAAATTTAACGTTTGTTTCACTAACCTAGAAATGACATCTTACAAAAAAAATTTCATTGTGGAGTTTAAGTCCCTAATTAATTTCTATATTAGTAACTTATAAATTGCAACTCTGAGTGGTAACTTATGAATTGCCACGAGATTTCTAAATATTGCTACATAGGGTTGCGCAAAGAAGGCGATTATAAGATTGCAAAGTATTTAATGTAAAAGAGACATCGACCATTCTTAAAAGTATAGCGATTTTATTAAGCTTATTTTATTTCGTAATTTTTATTTTCTGATCATGCTATGACTTGCCTAGGACTTGCTAAATCTATTAAATGAATACAGATTATAAATTTTAAAAATATAATCAACCGATTGTTCTCGTAAGAATTAATGTATATCTGTAAAGTGTAATACATAAAATATTTAAAGTATTTTAACATTTGTTTCGCTGACCTAGAAATGATAGCTTTAAAAAAAATTGAACTTTATATTGGTAACCTATTAATTGTCACTCTTTGTGGTAACTTATTGCAACAAAATTTCCAAATATTACTTCATGGGTTAGGAAAACAAGGCGATTATAAGATTAGAAAATATTTTATGTAAAATAAAACATTTGCCATTCTCAGCAGTTTAGCTATATTATTTTGCTTATTTCATTTTCTAATTCTTATTTTCTAATCTTATAATAGTTTGTGGAACCTTAAATAACCACAAGTAAATGAATGCATTGCACTATACTTTGTAAGAAAAGTAGCGCAACGCGATTTTGCATATTGCTATGCCAAAGGCAAGGCTATGTCAAAGTCGCATTCTTTTCCTATTTTGAGAAATAAATATTGCATTTGAAATCAACTTTTCATTTTTTAAATGTGTTATAAGGGAAACGGTTTTATAAGAATTAATAAAATATCTTTATGAATAGTTAAAACTCATCTAATAATGTGCAATTCCAACTGTTACATCTAAAATAGTAAAAGCAATCTAAACGTTCGTTCTACTAACCTAGAACTAAACAAAACTTTCTTCATTGGGGAATTTTGCTCTCTAGTTCAATGCTATATTGCGCTTTTTGTGGTAATTTATGAATTGCAACGAGATTTCTTTGTATTGCATACTTGGATTATGCAAATATGGCGACTGCATGAACACAAAATATTCCACTCAAAGAAAGTAAAACATAAACATTCCTAAAGTTTAGTTTTTTTTCATCAAAATTTGTCTTGCTTTCTGATTTTGCTCAAATAAAAATTGTTAAGTAGGAAAAAGTTTGTTTTGTTTTTCTTTTGGTATTCTCTACAGTTTTTCCTTTAGGACAACTCCTAATGAGTTGCATGATATTTAGGTAAATAATTATTCTCAACAGGATAAAAAGAACTAAATTGTAGGAAACGGATTTATTATGTAGAAAGAAATTATTTCTTTTTAAATATATGCTTATTTCCTAAAAACTGAGAAAGTTACGACTCACCCATTGCAATGTTAAATTAATGTTGAATATCTTACTAATCATTAGTGTTCGGACATTATTGAATGAAATAATAAATATCTATTGATTGCAAATTTTTAAAAATATTTTGCAGGAAATTTTATAAGGATAAAACAGTTTTAGAAATAGTGGCTAAGACGTTTTGATTCCTCTAATTCCAGAGATATGGTAAGATTTTCGAAATGCACAAATTTTAACCAGTCATGTGAGAGTATATACAGCAAGCTGTGGCTAGTTCTCATTTTCATTTTTTTGATCAGGGGTTAAAAATTCAGGTGACATTTTACAGATTAAACTTGAATACTCTTTTTTTATATTTTACAAAAAAAAAATGAGAATAATAATTTCTGTTTTCGAACTATTTCAACAGATTTGTTTATGTTTTTAAAATGTTGTACTTAAAATGACGGAATGTAACTCGAGTAATATCTTTTATTATTCCAAAAAAATTTTTATTCATTGTTTATGTAAATATTCGTATTCACGATATGTCATAGTCACGAATGCCAATATTCATATTCACGAAGTTCATTTTTTTTGCTTTTCAATAAATGAGTTTTCGAACTCAGTTCTGAAAATTTCGATTCCAATTCCAATAGTGTGGATCTACTATTGCTATTGAGATCTACTACTTGTTCTATTTTTATTGGGAATATACATTTCAAATTGGAGATTCGATATTGAAGTATTTAGAGTGTAATAATATGATTAATATAAAATGATATGATTATGATGAAATAATATGCTGACGATGATAAAAAAAAAATAGCGTATTACATATTGCCTATCGAGTCACCTATTTTTCTAAATATGTAAATAAGTTCGAGGAAATAAAAAGCAATTGATTGATTTTAAAAACTTATTTCACTTTGATTTCATTAATAAACTAGTTTAAGAAGTTTAAGTAGACCCGTTCAAACCAGGGTTATGGAGTGAAAAAAATTATGCAGAAGTTGAAGTCTGTAAAATTTACTCGACTTTAAGTTAAGAGTTAGGTCCTATCTAAGCTAGAGTTAGGTCCTAAGAGTTAGGTCCTATTGAGATATTTTTTTATCGCATGAAAACTATTTGGATAAATATTTATAATTATGTAAGCAAAAATATTACTCAAATTGATTGTGATGAGAGTTATTTAAATATTGCTTAACACCTATTTTATCAAGTTGAACGTTTTTGTACCAGTTTTTATTCCAAAATATCGAAAAATAACATAGAAAATAATCGAAACATCGAGATTGATAACAAATGAAATATTGATAAATTGTCTCTTAATTTATAAAATCTAAAATAAAACTTATTTCGCTAAGTTACTAAGCTAATTAAAAAGTATGCGGATGAATTTCATGCATCATTTGTTGTAGTTTCCTAGGTTATGAATTTAATTTAATTTTTGTCTTGGGACGTTTATATATGTGCTAAGCATTATTTTTAAATTTTTTTTCATAGTAGTTTCGCATAATTTAATTATTTTGGACAAATATATTTTATAAAATTTATTTCTTCAGCTGTTTTATTGTATTAGAAATGCAATTTCAAATAAATGCTTTTTACTTCAAGTCTAAAAGGGAAAAAAGAGAAGAAAAAAAAACAGAATGTGTAATTTAAAATTAATAATTATTTAAATTTAAAATTAGTATTATCTTGGGTTTCGATGAAAATTTTCAGCTCTAAGTCAGGAATCAAAGTTAAATATTTCAACTCACTACTTCTCAGATCTGATTTGAACCTTTCTCACTTAACTCTTCATTTAACAAAAAAAAAAGAAAGAAAGAAAAGAGAGAAAAAAAAGGAACAATTATATTTTATTTAATGAAAATTATATATAATTATATACAAAATTATATACAAATATCTTAGATACACATATATCTGTTATTTTTCATAAGCAATTAGTTTGAAAGCATTAAATCACGGCAAATGTGATTGTAATTGAAATAATATAAATAAGAAAAAAAGATTGCCATTAAAATTCTTTCCACAACCGTTTCTTTCCAAAATCATTCTTCCGCAGAGCGGGAGAAAAGAAGCGAAAAGATGAAATTAAAGAAAGAAAAAAAACTTTTTAAACTGGCTCTCCTTTGACCTTGCCGCGAATACACAGAATAAATTTGTTCAATCTCACTCGCATCTTGTAATTTCATCGTGTCGCTATATCTTTAAACGATACGCATCTGTGTTCTCGAAAAACAATTTCTGATTCTTTCAATTTTGAGGCTGATTACAACCCTTAAACTTCTGTTTGCTTTTGTTTTATTCCTAAATTGATTGTTTTATTCAATAGAATGTTTTATTTTTCTTCTTCTTTCTCTTATTTTTACTCTCCTTAGTCCATTTAGAAGAGTCAACTTCTCGAAGTTTACTTCATGTTTTGTTTTTGTTTTTTTGGAGGAAAAAGAAATTTCAAATGTCAAACGATAAAAATCCGATTCTATTTCTTTTTTAAAAATCACATTCCATATGCGCCAATATTCGCCAAATTGTAAAACAATTTATCAGTTAAATAAATAAAAAAAATAGATCCAGATGTCTGAATATTGAACTCATCACCGCCGTTCAATGAAAGAGCGATAGCTTAGTTATAGAGAGACTTAAAGTTATGCATAGCTTTCTATACGTTCACGTACGCATGTTCTAAAAAGAGCAGAGTTTGTCCAGTAACGGCGCTGGTCTGAACATAAGTACGTTAACGCGGAGGCTGCTACATGAGAATGCTAAATCTTGTAACAGTGCCGTAACTTGACGTACGGTACAGTAGCAAGATTCAGTATTTTACCGTAACTAAACCGTACTTGCAACCGTAAGTCTTTGTAACCTTTAACTACTCTAATAAGTTTATTTTAAAAAAAAAAAATTCAAAGTATTTTATTTTAACGGAATTCTATTGTAAAATTATTAGTTTCAACTATTTATTTGAAAAATATTTGAGTAAAATTGAAACGTGTAACTAAATTCCGTTCGGGATTTTACTTCTACTTGAATTATTAATAGTAATAGCTACTATTGAAGGAATACTAGAGTGGATTTAAAGTATAGAAATTTTTATAAATTCGTATATAGCTGAAAATAACAGAGTACAAATTGTTCTATACGAAAGAAAAAGTCTTGAAATAATTAGCTTATAAAGTGAACACTTTTTGTAGTTATAAAGAATATATTGAGGTATAAAAATCAAGTTAACATTTGAGCCCTTATTTTTGAAAGTGAAATAGGTCTTGAAATAGTTTATTTTTACGATTTTAATAATCACTGTCGCATTTTGTTGTTTCCACGACTTGTAGTGTTAAAAACGCCACCCAAATTAATTAATCTTAGCCAATATTTTTAAATTTATTTAATCCCTATCTCTTGAAAACTTGAAAGGGAAAAAAAGTTCTTTATCCACATTTAAAAATAACAGCACATTTCTTGCATATAAATATAATGCTTACTTAAAACTGTTAAAAAGATTGGAGCTGCAACTTAACTGAATTATTTATATATGATTATTAATATTAATTTTTAAAAATGCCTTTAATTTAATCTTCTAAAAGAATTGTACTTTGTTAAGATGAAAATTATGAGCAATTTGATTTCTAAAGTTCAATATCAATGAGCAAATTTTTTGTATTTTTCACCAATTTTTTAAAAATTATTTTTTTGTAAGTTTATAATTTCAGCAAAACCCGTTTAAGAAAGTTTCCATGAAAAAAAAAGGAAAACTGGTAGACTAAAAATATTTTTTCTTAAAAAGTGTAAATCAAAAATTATTATATTGAGTTCATGCTTACGTTATATTATAATACAGATATTGATCTAAAGGGGAGAGTGGGGTCAATTGTAACACGGTGCGATTGTAACAGAGCAAAAATTTCGAGTGTCGGGTTCTAGATTTGGTTCCTAGGTGGCGCGCACAAGGTGTATTTAATAAATCTACATGTACACCCCTGCTGGCAACCATTTTTATGTACTTTTGAAAGAGTTACATCACAAAAGTTATTTTCACGCTACGTAAGTACTTTTATTGGTATCAGAATATTATATTGTAACAAAGTAATTTTGTTTAAACAAATAAAAATTATTAACCGAATATGTAAGTGGACACCTTAATTAGCATTTCAATAAAAAAAATTTGTTTTGTTAATTAACTAGCATTGTTTTTAGCAAATGAAGCTGAAATGGCGTCTTGGGGACGATTGTAACATAAGTAAAGGGACGATTGTAACAGCTGAAAATAAATAATCTAATGTTTACAAACCATTACTTAACTCTTTAAGAACCACCAATAGTTTCCTATATCATTTATATTATGTTGCATGTGCATTATTTTATTTGTCACCTTTCACAGCATAAATTAAAATTTTTAACCCCTTAAAGTTAAAAGTTTAACCCTTTATGTCTCTGCTCATTATTATTTTTACTCCTAAAATATCACTACTATTTTGATCAATTAAAAAAATATCACAACTATGATAATATGTATAATTAACTATGGTTTAGTTGAATTTATGAACTGTTACAATTGACCCCGTAAGTGGGGACAATTGTAACAAGTGCACGACTGTCAAAAATTGTTAATAACTAATATAATAACATTTAAAATAAGGTTGTTGTTTTTTTTCTAGTAGAGGATTGTCTACTTTACTCGTCTGTCAATTATTACTAATAATATAAATGATTTTTTGTTAGTTAAAAATAGTTAAGTAAAAAAATGTTACAATTGACCCCACTCTCCCCTACTTATTAATATTTAAATTAAATATCAATAAGGGAAGTACATACTATAACTAATTTACCTACATTCTTTTTCAATTCCTACTATTAGTTCACACTCTCTCTATATCTAGTTCAAACTTTCAATCGTTAATAAAATACTTTTTTTTTTATCTATTCAAGTTCAAAAAGTTCAAGTACATTTTTTTAAACTTGTACTGGATGACACTTGATGTTAATGCAGTTTTTTCAAATATTAATTCATTCATTAAATTTAATGAATTAATTTTAGTTTTATATGAGAGAAAATTGTAATTATTTAACAAAAAGTAACTAAAATAAAATTTTTCTTTGTTTACCTAAGTAGGAATTAATATGTAAACATTTTTTATATTATTTGTTTCCTATTAATAGCAGGAAATTTTTTTCTTCCAAGAATCCAGAAATTTTCACCATAAAAAGTTTCACTTAATCTTTTTTAGATAATTTTGCATTTCTTGAAATTAAAATTAAAAACCAAGAAAAATTTTTTAACTGGAAAAAGTTTACAATTTCTTAAATTGGCAAGAAAAAAAATCAAGTTAAGTATTTTTGAAATAGAAGATAAAATAATAACAAGAATCTAAACTAATTAATTGAGAAAACTTTTTAAACTGATTTAACTGTACATACATACTCTTCAAAATATAGTTTTGCTTAGGCCATCTCGAACTTAGTACGGATGTAACCTACATGTTTTTCTGCTATGCTAACTTCCGTAGAAAAGATGTAGAAAATTTCTTCCAACATGCTGAGTTTCATTCAAAATGCTGATTATTAAGTTTAAAACAACTAAGATTATATTTTTTAAACTTCCATATTATTCAGAATTGGTTAATTGAATCGATGAAAATAAAAATGGTGTAAATTTGAATTTCAGATGTGAAAAAACGCTATTTTTTTTCCTAAAAGTGCGATTTAAATATTATTAATAATTAAAAAAAATTTTTCAATATGTTCATAATTTAAGAATTGAATAATTTTTAAGCGAGTTGGGTTCATTGGAATTTAACATATAAAATTAGAAATTTAAAAACTTTTAATAAATTAATTTTAATAGTTTTTGTAAACAATAAAAACAATTATGCATACAGCACGCATGCAGTAATAAAATAATATTTAAACTTCAAATCTATCTAAAACTTCAATTCAATTCACAACTCCTTGCAATTTGTTTTTGTTTTTTTCATTTTGATACTTATAGATTGTGAATAATCCATGGCAATCCTCCGCCCTAAATTTCATGGCATTGTAACTTAAAACAGTTAACTCGTAAGAATTTATAATTGATAATGAAACACGCTTATTTCGTACTTAATTATGCTAACAGGAATTTCAAATTCAAAATATTTGAAAGTTTTATATCATGCCGAATTTAAATAAAATAAAATTTCGAAAAGGATATAACAGATGATGATGACTAAAGAATTGTATGTTTGCACATAATTATTTTTATTAAGTAGTCAACTTAAATGGAAACAGAAAATTGGAGAAATTCGCTCTCAATTTAAGATACAAATGAGACAAGGATCATATATTGTAGCCAAATGGAGATAAAGTCGCCAACCTTAAATAGTACTTCATTGAAACAATAAGCTTTGTTTTTCGTTATTAATTTTGTCGATATAATCATAGAGAAATTTTCTTCTTGATAAATCCTAAATCAGGTCTTATTTAGGTTTGATAAGTATCGAATAGTCGGTTTGTGCGGTTGATTTCCCTTGATTAGAACGTTTCCCACACACAAAGGGATTATTAAATAAAGTTTCTACTCTACCCCTCTACTTTTTATTCTAGTCGTCATGAATACTCTTTTTCTGTTGTGCGCCGTTTTGGATTTTAAGTAAATAAATTTTTCTTTAAGAAAAGTATGCTGGATTTATTATAAAAGATAAAACTAAAGTGACAGCTCAATTTTATAACAAATAGCGTCATCAGTTTACAGTTTTTCAGAAGTGCCTGCTTAACACTTAGACTATATAAAAGTAAGACACGGATGGCAAACATAACATTGTCTTTTTGTAATTATTTAAATTTATAGATAACCTGTTTTTTCAAAATGTTTCTCTTTTTTTTAAACTTTTCGTACGTTTAAATGGTTAGTTCAGTTTTATATTTTTTCAGTACCTTAACTCAGCAATATAATCACAGGAACGAAATTCGAATTATAATTTTGCTGTACTTTGTAACTTTTCAGATCAGGCAAAATTTTATATGCCCTTAGCGAATATGAAAATTTTATAATAAACGAGTTCAATGGGGTAGTATAAATAAAAGTACTTTTAAAATATTGCACTTTGCATACAGATTATGCATTAAATACAGATTCGTTGTAACCTTGTTAAAGTATCGAGTTGCAGTAAAGATTACTCAAGAATTGATAAAACCTGGCATATCTAAAAAGGAAAATAGTTCAGATATGCAGTAAATTGTTTAGCACTCTACAGATAATAAGTAGTAAAAAGTTGTACAACACCTGGCATTGGGTTTTCATGAACGGGGAAATTTGGTAATGCTTTGAGAATATTTGCTGTTATTTAGACATATGAAGTATTGCTGCCGATGTAGTTTTTTTTAACGCTAAATCTAATAAAAATCTATCTACAGACGATCAATTTAATAGTTAATTAGTTAGATGTGGTGGTTCAGATGATAGATCTCTTGTAACTGCCAAAATCTATTATTTTTAAGAGTGAGATCTTTGTACTTCTGAAGAAAATTTTTTTTAAGAAAACTGTAAAATTTTGTTTTTTCTAGGAACTATGTATAGTGCCTTTTACTCCGATACACAGGTATTACCGAAAAGTATTTTTTTTTAGATGACTAGAACGTTGAAAAAAACAAAAATGGGGCGAATAAAACATAAAAAATTGATTGGAATGAACTCTCTATAGTTTCGGTTCTATAAACAAGAACCTTCCTCAGTGTCTAAACACAAAATAACAGTAGAAAAGTAACGAGACAAACACATGAAAGTGGTTAATCCAGTAAGGTTCATGTTCGTAGAGCCAAAACTATAGAGTCCATTTCAGTACTTTCATTTGTGCATTATTCACGTTAGTTTTGCATTACTAATACGTAGCGCGAAGTATTCTTTATCCTAATATAGATTCTAAAATGTTTCTTCGATACCTTTGTATATCTTCAATGCCATTCGATTCAATTTTAACTGTTTTGATTAGTATTGAAATAATGAAGAAAAAGAAGGAAAAAAAAGAACCTATTGACTGAGAGACCAAGAACCCGTTTTCACTCCTAATGATGAATCCGCTTAAAACAAAACCCGTAGTATTACAAATCTACAGTGACTCCTCACATCTTTCCTAATGACAAAATTGTCACGCATGGGGGATGGATGACAAATCGGTGGTACAAATGAACCTTTTCACTGGTGGGTTTCTTGCTGTAAAATCTTGTACCATTTTTTTTTTTCTTTCTTTTTTTNATTTTATCCTGAAATATTTGAAAAGCAAGATAGTTCTCTTTTTTTTTTTTTTTTTTTTTACGAAAACATATGATACTTAGATATTATCAAAAGTAAACTTTTTCAAAATCACTAAAATGCTCTTTCGTTACCTTTTATATGTCTTGAATTCCATTCCATTCAATGTTAATTGCTTTTATTAGTGAATAAATGATAAAAAGAAAGAAAGGACCCATTGACTGAGAGACCAAGAAACTTTCACTCTTAATGAATCCACTTAAAACAAAACCTGTAGCGTCACATATCTACAGCAATTCTTCACAACTCTCCAAATGACAAGATTGTCACGCATGGGGGATGGGGGAGAGCTCGATGGTACAAATGAACCTTTTCACCAGGTGGGTTGCTTGCTTTCCATCAATATTTGACCGGTGACGGTAATCTATAGAATGAAAGCGATTTCAAGGGATTAAAAGTTCAATGAAATTTCGTGGAGGATGAAAATCTCTAACTGCCTGATAGGACTGTCGTTTCCGGTTGTTGCCTATCGTGCAGTTAGTTCGAAAGAGGTTGTTAAAGCTATTTAGTTTTACTCCCTTCAGAGAGATACCTTAATTCGAGCTCTACAGATCTTTTTCTGTTGCGTGTTCGAAAAAGAAATATCGCGTGGGTCTCCTCTTTCGTTTTATGGAAACTATGTGCTATGAGTTCTCCAGAGCAGTAAATGAGTAACAATTATGTATTCTTTGAGAACAATAGATGAGAAACCTAATTTTTTTTAACTACCTCAAATACTGATTTGTTCATCGGATTGCTAAATTTTATGATGGAATTCTTTAAAAAAATGCTATGGAGCAGCGAAAATAATGGTTTACAAATTCGTGGCAATGTTTTTTAACGATGATGCAAACGATTTATAATCTCTTGGTGGTGACTACATTAACAGCTTGTTAAAAAAGTTCAGACGATTTAAAAATTTTAGCGTTGACTGGAATAATCGTTTGTCTTAAGAATTAAAATTATTTGAAATTTTTTAATTGTGACTACAATATTTGCTCGTCTTAAAAATTAAAACGATTCAGAATATTTTTCTTTCATTAAGTTACGATATTAAGAATCTATGAATTTGCTGTTAAGACTGGTCTTAAAAGGTTTTGTCGTAATGCAAAACGTTTTCCAGTGAATTATATGCTATTTTTATAAATGGAGTTTGAAACTAACACAATAAATGTCAAGTAAACTTTTTGAAACAAAAATCTCCACCTTGAAGAGTTTGTAACGTAAATGAGAACAATATCTTGCTGGAGAATCCTACATGGGTCAACAATTCTCGCTTTAAATGCCAATACATGAGCTTCAAGCATATTTTGGTAATCGTCAACCTATGGAAAACGAAAAATTAATTTCAATACCATAGCCGAAACCTCCCTACAGCATTGCTATTCATTTGGAGAAGAAATTCTCTTTTTTCCTCATCTTCTGTTTCATTTTCGACATCTTACAAGAAATTTACGATATAAAAGAGAATTGAGCTATGTTGCATATTATCTACAAGCAACGGAGAATAGTTAATAAAATAATTAAGATGATTCAATTTTGTGTTCTATTACAAAGGCATGGTAGAAAAAAGATTTTTTTCTACATTATATAGTAAGGCGAAAGCTCATTAATTGTGTGGGAAGGCCGTAACCTAGCCTGCCTCCCGGGCTGTGCGAAGATGGCCAATAATGAAAATAAATAAATAAATAAAATAGAACAAAAATTATTGAAATCGGTTCGTTATTTACGGAACAAATTGGTGTCCCGGATTTTTCAGCAATACAATGCTTCCATTAATATGCAAAGTTGCAAATATTCACAGTGTTTATTTTTGCTTAATAGGGAGCATGTAATGAATGCTTTTACCTTTTTACACTATCTCAGTTCCTGAGAAAACGGGAGGGCTATCCTTAATTGGATTTTATATGCCAAAATGTAACAGTTTCAGTTTATGGTAGAATCAAAGGCTGCCATCATTGAAAGCTGGGATAATGTTAATGCTTCATTTCTCCAGGGTTTAGTATAAATTCCTAGAGTTCAGTAGTATTTAGATATTATTATAACCTTTTCATTGGCTTAAATGTGTCTATAATCTCCACATTTGTGGAAACAATCCTAAATCGCATCACCTTTTCTCTCTCTTACTGTCATGTCCCAAATAATTTAAAAACAATTGTTCTAATAGCCAAAATTGTCTATTAGAACAAATCGCTAAGCATCAATACGTGTAATTGTTCTTCGTGCTCTTTCATGATCACACAAGTGTCAACAAGTTTTGCATCTGAACAAACAAGCATAAATCAGTTTTCTTCTATCTCTGAACTATTGTCATGTAACAAATAATTCAAAAAGCAAGCCAAGACTGTAGTTATGATGTGATGACAAGTCCATTTTTGTAATTTCTTACAGCTGCTAAACTAGAGTTATGGCCTCACGTCGTAAAGATACATATTCATTGAAATATTGAATCACATTTTGATTAAGATCTCTGTCACGGGCAAAAATCTCCAATATTAAGAGATAAAATCCGTTTTCCGTTCCGTCTCAGTAAGTTGAGAAGGAACTAATTCAAGGCATGTACTCTCAGTATCGACGTTTACTGTCAACAGTTGCATGCATAGGCAATGAAGCGTTTTCTATTAATTATATCTCGTTTAAAAGAAATAAAAAAAAAATGTCTGTAGTTTAATTGAATGATACTCAGCCATAAAAACATTTTATTACCCTATTAAGATGACATTAACATTGAAAGATATTGCAGATATTATTCATAATAGGGTCGGCGATTTATTTATCTTTTGCGTATTGTTTGTTTAGATAAGCTTTTAATAAACAGTCAGTTTCTGAGATTGGAATTTAGATGAATAAGTTGTCTGACATGGATATGACACTTAACTATGGAAATGTTTTAAAACTTTTCTGCTTTGCTAAGTTATTGTTTGTTATTATTTGTGAATTTAGAATTTAATAAAAGATATATAAAGTAAATGAATAAAAAAATAAACTCAAAGAAAGAGGTTTATTGCTTAAACCATCTAAGTGGCCTAGGCCAAACTTAAGTGTCGAAAGGCAAAGTTATATACAGTACATACATAGTAACCAAGGGAAAATTCTAATTATGTTTTTAATCCTCTTTATTTGATTATCACAAATGGATGGTGAATATTTATTTTATTCCACGGTAGCTTCCGATACGTGTAAAATACAAGATCGTCATTTAATCGGAATTTGAGATATAAGGCTTCTAATTTTTTTTGGACAAAATTATTCCAATACAGTTTTGCAATCAGTAGTTTTGGAACTATAGTTAAATTGTTGAAATTTTTCTGTTTTGAAATTTTTCACATTTTTATTGCTTCTAAAAATTATAAAATTATATTATCAATTATTATTTTTATTGCTTCTAGAACTTCTAAAAATTATCAAACTCTCTTTCTCCTAATCAAATAAATGATCCCATTATTTTCCACTTTTTTTTAAAGATATTGTACTGCCGAATAATACTATATCAAAAGTTCGTTAAGTACAAAAAAAAAAAAAAAAAAAAAAAAAAATCGAGGAAACCAAATTCAAAAATTTAACCTAAAATCCAAGAAAGCAAGGGTAGATGGCCTCTTAAAGAGTAGATATTGTTGTGCAGAGAAAATAAATAAATAGACTACGCACAAGATTATACTACACAAAAATTATAATCTAATTATTTTAAATGATCAATAGAAAAGTGAATAAATGTAAAATTATTTTATTCTAAAGGTACAAGCTTCTTAAATAAATATCATGCACAGAAATTGAAAAAGAAATTGTTTAATCACAGTAAATTTGAAGATCATGAAGGAATCTTTTTGTTCACTTTCTTTCCTTTTATTAAATACTCCTATTTCTTTTTAATTTCTAATTCATTTTCGTCCTAAATTTTTTTTCAACTTTAATTTTTCCATTTCCGTTCAATTTTTCCACAATCTTTTTTTTTTCTTCAGTCCTTCAAAAAACTACTCCCTTAAAAGGGATTTAAACCCAATCATCTTAAACTTTAGAGTAAAGATCCAATCAAGACTAAAATACCTTTAACCAATCCTAAATTAAAAAGGGAAACTCAATGGTCCACCCACATTAAACACAGCTGGTCAATCCCTTAAACCCTTGTTGTTGTTATTGTTTCTAATGCCACATGCCACACGGGTAAGCCTGCTTGGTGAAACCGAGCAAATTTTAAGGTAGAGCGTGCGTTTCTCGTTTTTCAGTGGCGCCATCTATGGCCAAGAATTCGACTTTTGCCACACCATGCGTCACATCCGTTTATAAGGTGGACCCATTCATACATCCATTCATTCATCCATAGATCGTAATTTTGACCTGAATCAGAGAACGATCGATCTCCAATCCAGTACCCCCAGAGCTATTGATTTGTTATGGGAACAGGGAGGACTTTTACGACTCGACAGATTTAACGTGCATTAGTCACTTTACTACACGGGGAGTCTTCGGTCGGCGCGGTTCTAACCATTAAACCCTTAATTGGGATTTTTCTGAGTGTTTGACGGGCTACTTAAATATCGTCATTCCAAACAGAAGTTCGAAAAATAAGGTTGGACCAGAAGTAGATCTCTAAATTAGGAAAAAGCAATTAAATAAACAGTAGAATTAAGATAAATATTAAATTAAATGAGTTATACCATAAATTAAGCAACGATACAATTAAAGGTATCGTAACATACTTATATCTTTAATTGCATTATTACTGTATTAACTCTACCTAAATACACTCCCAACCGAAAAAAAAAGATTAAAGATTTTGTTAGATTAAAATTAATTTTCTAATAACTTGTATAAAGCAGATATTTAGTAATTTTTTTAAGGAGTAACATGTGTTGCGAGAAAATTCAAAAATGCACCAGAAATGGTCCATGGTGCTAAAATTAAAAATATTCAATTTTAAAGCCTTATGATCTAATTCAAATAATAAATATATATAATACGTCATTAAAAAAAGCATAATTTAAAATTCGATATTTTAGGAAAATTTAATCGATTTCGGTGAAATTTTGTATTTTGCCTTATAAAATTACATTCTTTAAAATGATGTATAAATTCGTATACTTTACGTTTTGACAATTTTTGACTATTATTAAATAAAATAATTTATAATTATTTAAAAAATATTGTGTTTTGTATTATTGTGTGCAAAAAATTTTCTAAATTTCTCGAGATATAGCGAAATACGCAAAAAGTAAAATTAACGTTAAAAAGTCCAAACTTTGGTCTGTTCTTCAAACCAAACTGCCGGAACCTATTTCCCAGATTTCGACTACTTCCTACATTTTGAGGGTCAAAAGTCTAAATCCGACGGGGAAAAAAAGCTCTATCTGGGAGTAAAAAGTAATGTTCATGTATGAGTATACTAAACTAAAATTTCAGTCGTTTTATTAAAATTTGTGTTTGGAACTATTTTAAATGATTACTTGACACATTTTTGCATCACATTTATATTTCTGCGAATCCCTCTGTTGATTACGATTTCTCTAATATAGAGAGAAAATGACGTAATGTTTTTTGCAAACAAGTAATAATATAAATTTACTCAAAAAAAATATATAAATATAATTAAAAATTAATTGTTATTATGGTAGATATTTATTTAATGTGGTAATTATTATTATTATTATTCTTTATGCTTGAATTTTCATTAGGGGCCTCGGGGCACTGTTAGTTTTGGCTTTGCCACTAACAACAGAAAGGCTCCTGTGTGTTTACAGACAGTGTGTCCCCTGATGAAGTGCTGCTCTGTAGACACACAACTTTATTTAATTTTCTTTTAATTATATTTATATATTTTTTTGAGTAAATTTATATTATTACTTGTTTATAAGATTTGAATTTGGTTTTAGCTGCCTTGTGCGCTGTTCCAATTTGAATTTGAATTAATGTAGTTATGGTTATTTTGGTTACCTCCTGTTTTATTTATTTCAATTAAGATTTGAATTTATGTTTGGTTGTAATGTTTTTTGCACCATTTTTCGTTAATATTAGCAAAGAAATTCATGTTTTCCTTATTGATCACACAAATGAAAATGATTATGTGATATTTGATTCGGAATATAATCTCGCATCAATAAAATTTTTATTAATTATTTAATAATTGACTTTGCAGTTGTGTAAGTTTTCATTAAACTTACAATTCCGATTATTTTAAATAACGTAAGTGAATATTCCAAAGGATAAATAATACTACAGTAGGGAACCGATTATCCGGAACGATCGGGACCATCGCTATTCCGGATAACTGATTTTTCCGGTTTTCTGAATCACTACAAAAAGCCGTTTTTTTTATTGTTAAACCCAACTAAAAAAAAAATATTAGGAAATAATCTTAAAAAGAAGAAAAAACGATGAAATAATACAGTAATGATTATTTCTAAAATGATGGTATGGTAAACATCTTTCAAAAAAGAAAAAAAAATTTAAAATCTTATGAGGAAAAATTTTTTTTTTTTTTAAAATGGTGGGAAAATTCATCGAATTTCGTTCCGGTTTTTTGGTATTCCGGTTTTCTGATTTCCGGATAACGGGTTCTGTACCGTATAATGAAAATTTTTTGCAAATTAAAAAAATAAGTCTTTTTGATATTAATCATGAAACTTGTTATGATGTTATTTTTTCGATCCTTTGATATCAATACCAACTATTTTACTAATTATAATTGACAAATAATTATGTATCATAGTTTTCTTGAACATTCTGTTAAGATTAAGTTAATCGATCGTTATTATTGCTCATCTAATATAAATCTTAACTTTTTTCTAATTATATTTAATTAATTTAATTATAAATTTTTTTTTAAAAACTTTTTTTTAAAAAACTTTTTTTTTAAAAACTTTTTTTTTTAAAAACTTTTTTTTAAAAAACTTTTTTTTTAATTATCTAAGAGAATATAAGTAAATACTGATGTGAATTAATGCTACTGTATTTTAATATTTTTTTTCTAAAGACAAGAATTTTTTTGTATTGCTCTATTGCTTTTTTTTTTTTCTAAAATGGCTATAATATTTCTTTATAATGCATTTTTTCTGAAAATTTGGCGATATTTCTTTATGCCGTCCATTTTTTTTTTCTGAATATTTGTCGACAATTCTTTTTACCATCCATTTTTTTTTCTGAAAATTCGACGATAATATTTATTTATCATCCATTTTTTTAAAATTTAAATTCGACGATAGTATTTCGTTATCATCCATTTTTTTCTGAAAATTTGACGATAATATTTCTTTTTACCGTCCGTCGCTAAAAATTCGGAAACAATTCAGTATTTTTCATATTAATCACTAAACTTATTGTGGGGATGTGATATTCTTGACTGTCTCATAATATTCTTTCTTTTACTAATTAGAATCAACAAACTGCAGTTTTTACTTGACATTCCATTTCGATTACCTAATTGAACATTTTATCAATGGATGGTAGTAGTAGTAGTAACATAGCAGTGGAATAACCTGAGGACGCGTGTTCTCTGGGTGGCTATGCTTGTTTGGGAGGGCGGGATATGTCTAGCCTAGTCGGCACTTTAAAAAGGCATCTCTAAATGATAGTACCGGTGATTACCGTTGACGTGTAGACATCTTCGTTAGGTTGAGGACGAGAAATTCCGAGCAAATTACAGACCGCTCTACACCAAAAGTTGGTTTAAGGCATGGGTGGGGATGGACTTTTTTTTATTTACTCTTCTATTTTTTTTTGTTCGAAAAAGAAAGATTTTTTTATACCTCCCAATGTAAGCTGGGCTGACCCTCACTTTTTATCATAGTTCCGTATCAGGTGGTTTGAATTATCTTAAAGTGCAAGGAGGAGGTCCGGCTCGATTGTGGTTGCTGCTATGAACAGGAAGTCCCCCTTTACAACATGGGAAAGTAGTTAGTCTTGTAAATAATTCCGTTGTTTCTTTTTTTTTTCCCTTCTTTTTTTCTCACCCGTGTATATAAGGGGTCTTATTTGGATCCGTTAATTTTTGTAGTATCGTTTGTCTGTTACGCTTAGATTAGATTAAAAAAAGAAATCTCGTTGAAATATTTATAAATTGTTTTCATCAAATTTTTTGATAGAGATTTATTACACAACTTTATTAAATGTTAAAAGAAGTGTTCGATTTGTTTAGTTATTCCTCCCCCCCCCCAAAAAAAAAAAAAAATTCTTCCATTTTCTATAAGAAAAACTTTTTTTAAAGTTTCATATTAATATTTTTTATTAAAGCTAATAGCCATCTATTCCCAATAAAAAATATGATGTGGAAAATATAGGTATGGGAAAAAGATATTTGCACTTTTTTGCCTCCAAGCCATATTTCTAATAACTAAATCACTGGGCTGTCTAAATATTATGTAGACATATTTTTAGAGATTTTAAGCTCCCCTTTTCATCAAAATAAGAAAAAGTTGTTTAACTCTTTGGTTTTCACATTTAATAAATTTTACATTTAAGCTTATCTTAAAAGTTTATTTCATGTATATTATGTGCATTTATTTCAAAAGTTAAAAGAGGAATATGTTGAGATAATTATGTTTGTGTGCTGTCTACTATTCAGAACAGGACAGTAGAATTTAACACCAATTATAGTTTTCGTATTAGTTATGATAGTCTACCTACATAATAATAGTAGTCGCCAAGTGATTGTCTACCTACACCATTTTGCTTGTTCTGCATACTATTTTCGCCAATTAGGATAAATTATTATGTATAAATAAAATTTTCTTTTGCAGTTTTCCTCTACTTTTTCTTGGCATACTTTTATTTTATTTCTGGCTCTTTTTCGAAATATTTGTTTTGCTTATTTTTGCTTTAGCTTATTTGAACAAAAAAAAAATTTAACCGAATAAAAAAAAAACTTTGTTTACTGATTTATGGCTTAAAGAATAAGTCTTCTTTAAAGTGACTAATAATATTGCAAAAATTTTGATTATAGTTATGATGAAATTCTGACAATGTTTTTCCGCCAAGAGTTGATAATTTCTTTAAACGAAACAAATCCTCGTAATCCTTATATATTGTAACCGAATTCGAAATTTGCCGATTTCTTTTATTTCTCAAATTACAAAATTAAGACCATTTATGTATGCATATAGCATTTTAATGTGCGTATGTAACTTGCATAAAATAAAAAGCGTAACACCTTAATAACTTTTGATCGAATGGTCCGAAATTCCATAGGAATCGGTTGAATAATTTTTGAGAGACAAGCGTTAAAAAAGCGACTGTTTTGAAATTTTATCAAATTTCGAATTGTGTCATTAAGTACGTAATTATCGTCCTTTTTAAACTTGTTAACTCAATAGTTCAACTCGAACAATAACATTGTTTAATTTAACACTAAATAAGGTGGCAACAGATTTGCAAGATATTATGGTTCAAGGAACCGAAATTATGGGTCCGCTTTGATCCCGCTATTCCGCGAGCATAGTTTCAGTAACTTAAAACTTGAGTCATTATTTTTTGACTCAAATATATTTTATAATATTTTATTTCTGAGAAATTTTTTCAGAAGATATTAAAGAAAACCGAAACCTTCTTTTTCGGATATCCGCTGAAGAAGAAGAATTTATGTCTTTTTAAAAAGGATGCTTATTATCTTATCGCTGCTTCAACTGAAACACACATTCCAAATTAAGTCGTATTTCATTAGTCATACAACTTGAAAAGCAGCCTCTCTTTAAGAAAGCATTTTTTTTCCATTCTTGTTTACCAAATAGTACATCCTTTTATAGAACCACTTTTTAATTAAACAAATAAATAAAATCTATATTATATAAAACGCTAATACGTACGTGTGTATGTATCAATAAAACCGATGATATTTCTTTTCTCACGCTGGCAACAGTTTTCATTTTTAATTGATTGGATTCGGCGCGCAAGAGCATGTAGTGAGCAACCAGATAACAATAACCAGAGTGAGCATTATTAGGTTGTTCAATTCAGATTCATGCACTAAAAACAAGACAATATTTAATTTAAACTCGATTAGGAATTAATTAATTAATTGAAGTGAGAATGCTTTAAAAGGCCGCTGTTGAATTGATATTTTTCTACTGGGAGCTACCTTAACGTCTAAAAAACGTTTAAGTGTTTGTATTGAATGCATTGAATTTTTTTATATTTCGCGTTTATTTATGCATTGAATTTTCACGCTTTAAAATGCAGAATATTAGTGAAGCAATATTTGATAATTTATTTTGCTAATATGTTTCTTATTTTGCTAATGTTTTGATTTTCTCACCATGTACAATCTAAATAGCTAATATACTTTTTTAAAAGCCGATAAGAACATTGGTAGAATTCTTCTACACAAGTACAATACTATGTCTTTGATGATAAAATACTATGTCTTTGATGATAATATATTATGTCTTTGTGCTAGAACATTGTGTTCATTGGCAAGCGAGCGCAGCGAGGCACGGCGTGAACCACATAGGATTGCGTAGCAATTCTCGGGGGCTGGCGAGCGTTAGCGAGCAGGGGGCGGAGCCTCCTAGTAAATGAAATAAAATAAAACAAAGTAAAAAAAAATTAAAATGAAAAAAATCATAAAAAATAAAAAAAATAAAGAAATTAATGACTAAGAAATAAAATACAGAAAATAAAAATGAAATAAAAAAATATTAAATGAAATGAAAAATTAAATAAGAAATAAAATACAGAAAATAAAAATGAAATATAAAAATGTAAAATGAAATTAGAAATTAAATAAGAAATAAAATACAGAAAATAAAAATGAAATAAAAGAAATATAAAATGAAACAAAAAATTAAATAAGAATGTAATTATAAGTAAATGGCTGAATTAATAAACAAATTAATATATAAATTAAAGAAAAGTAAAAAAATTAATAAATTAGAATCAAAATATAGAAAATAAAAATGAAATATAAAAATATAAAATGAAATAAAAAATTAAATAAGAATGTAATTATAAGTAAATCACTGAATTAATAAACAAATTAATATGTAAATCAATACATAAATTAATAAATAAGTGAACAAATAAAATATATAAAACTAGGCAAGAAAATGATCATATATTAGAAATTAACTGATAGGGAATTTATAGATTTATTGTTTTTATGTTAATATATGTGATCAGAGCATTTTTAAATAAACTTATAGGGAAAATAACAAATAGGGTTAAAAAAAAGTTTTTATTTATATTTTGATATTGAAATTGGTTAATAAGGAAACTTACTGCTACGTTGAAGTGGGATACCAGAGAATATGAAATGCAAGCCTTTTTAAAATATAGTATTTACAGCAAAGGGTTTAATTGCGTATAATGAATGATCAACGTTATGCAATATTTATTTAAAGAAAAGATGTTTAAAAAAATGAAAATGGTCGTTAATTAGCAATTGTAATTGGCAAATCATATATTCTAAAAGTAGCTGTTGAATTTTTAATCATAGCTTATATGGTAAACATTACTATTTATTCAAACATTATTATTACCGAGTGAAAAGTTGTGTACGAAAAGATTTTGAAATATTAACAGTACGAAATTTTATTTTCTGT
Source organism: Parasteatoda tepidariorum (assembly GCF_043381705.1). Lineage (NCBI taxonomy): Eukaryota > Metazoa > Arthropoda > Arachnida > Araneae > Theridiidae > Parasteatoda > Parasteatoda tepidariorum. Next base: position 88,129,665 of record NC_092204.1, on the reverse strand, counting down.
TGAAAGCTATTTTTATACAGTAATTTCATAAGCTAATTTTATTGATTTTTATTTTTTAAACTAGCATTTTAAACTTATTTTTCTACTCGTTAAATATATATTTTTTACATGTATGTATTTCTTTCGAAGTAGATGTAGTTTTTTAAATTTAATTTTTTTTTACCCATTTTTTTAAATTAAAAAAATTATTTACAGAATTTCTCTTATCTTATTTCAAAAAAAAATTTTTTCTTCAATTTTTAAAATTTCTTTATTTGTTATTTTGATTTAATTTTGAACTATAACAGAATTTTTCCTTTTTTTTTGCTTAATGTAATTTTTTTTCCTTCCGTTTTTTTACTTATTGCTAGTGAGTTGCTAGTGAGAGTTACAAACAAATAATAGTAACAATGTAGTAGAATGGGGGGAAAGCCTTACAAGTCTTGGAAAAGGATATAAAACAGTGAAAATCAAATTCGAAGATCAATGAATATGACTAACGATTCAGAGTGCGATATTGGGCTTGTGTAAGTGATTTGTTCAAAGAAGGACCGCGGAAGAATTGCTCTCTTGTGCAATAATACTGCAAGAGCACTTTAAAATAAAAAGCTTTGCACACCCATTTGACAACGACACATTAATTGTTATATTTAAGTGGTTATAAATTATATCAATATAATTAATTACACTAATTAATATAATTAATATAATATTATAAATTATATTATATGGTTCTATTTAAGTGGTTATAAATCATATTAATATAATTAATTACATTAGTTAATAAAATTAATATAATATTATAAATTATATTAAAGGGTAATATTTAAATAAAACTTAAATAGTATTAAGTTCTTTTTTGTCAGATCTCCGGTTTTCATATTTTATTAAGGAGAATAAACTAACTAACTCAGTGGCGCGACAGCCCATTAAGAGGGCCAAGGCCGACTGTGCCCATCTCAGTTTTCTTGACCTTGGGCTCTGGGGTGCAGGAGCATATGTTCCGGTCAGGTGGTCAGCCGAACGCGGAACCCCCTGTGTTAGTTCCCAAGCATGCTTGGTACTCATTTTATCGACCCACTGAAGGGATGAAAGGCTGAGTGAACCTTGCCCGGCCCGAGGATCGAACCAGGGACCTGTGGCACGACAGCGCGAAGCGCTACCGCTCAGATTAAGGAGAATAGATACCTATAAAATATTCGAATATTTCGATAATTCGAAGTAGATCCGTAACCAATTTCACCAAACTATCGAATTCGTATTGTAGTTATGTTTTTAATAAAAGTGAATGGTGCTGTATAGCCATTTCTGGCTCTTTTGCCCATAAATAGCTGACTAACCAACCGTATGCCTACATCTTTATTTATTTATAAGAAAAATATTTTTTTTGTTCCATTGTGAGAAAGTATTATTTTTAGTATAATTCTAAGTAAAAACAACATGGAAAGTAGACGAAGATAATAGCATTTTATCCCCCTTTTTTAAAATATGTTTAAATTAAACAGAATTGATTCAAATGATTAAATTTAATGTTCCCATTTCATCTAATATAGTAGATAAATAAGAAAACACCATTTTTAATACTGTATTACACGCATTATCGTCAGAGGTAAATAGAAGAAAGAGTAAAAGAAAAAAAGCATCGGATAAAAGCGCCGGAGAAAATCAGGAAAAAAAGCACCTTATTTATTTTTGGATGTAATGTCATTCGGTTCAGGCTTTTTTTTAAAATTATTATTTAAGGTAATTAAATAAGATACTGTATTGTGATAGTATACAAATTATACTGTTTTTTCTACTTATTTTAAAAAATTATATTAAATTAAAATGCTGTATCATTTTTGTAAATATTTGTAACTTGTCAAAAGATTCACCCCCCCCCCCCCANATTCCCCCCCCCCCCCCGATTAATAAATTATTTAAAAAAATATCTATTGCACATTACATTATTGTATTTAAAATTAAAAGTATGTAAAGTATTAAAAGTTTCGTTCAGTCAAATTCAAATTAAATTTTGTATCTCGATTAATTTTTTAAAAACATCGAATGATGTTTGAATAATAGTTTAATTACACTAAATTCAGGTTCAACAGTTCGTATCGTTATATTTTTATTAAAATTTGAAGTATCTCTTAATTTTTTTTTCGTGTGTTATTTTCCCCAGACTTTTTCTCCCATTATTTATCTTCAGAATCCTTTCAAGAAAATTAATACAAATTTCTTACCCGAAATTTGAACACTCTTTCTACGATTCTTCTTTCTTACAGATCTTCGTTTTGTTTTGAAATGTATTTTTTACATGATCCAAGAAAAATCGTTCCTTCTGACCTGGCCTTGATAAAATGATAAAAGAAGGAAGAAAAAATAAGGAACAATGGATGATTACAGTTAAAGTAATTTTCAGGGAATAACGAAAGTAATATTTTGATTTTTATGAGTGTTCTCGGCATTTCAGATTTCTTCCTTCGACATAACTGCCAGAAACCATTTTGTTAGGGAAAAAAAAAACCGCTTTTACGAACGGTTTCTTTCATCGCGTGATTTGAGAGAGAGAGTTTTTAAAATATATAATACAAAAGTACAATTAGTTTTTATTAGCGAGTTTTTTTTTTCTCAACTTGCCATTCTTAATTTTCGTTTATTTTTTTAATATTTTATACCTTTTTATCAATTGGGTTACAAGCTCAACGACAAAAACTAGCTAGTCTTTCTAATTGCGAACAAGATCTGGTTCAAGCCCTATGAGGGTTCGTAATGTTTTGAAGATATGTTTCTTATTGTGGAATGGGAATGTTTAATAGGTTGACCACTATTGTAAACCAGCCAGTTTATATTAATGTCACCACTAAAGCTCAAAAGCCGTTAATGTACGGTGCACCAAAAAAAAAAAAAAAAAACGGACCACCCTGAATAACTTTTGATCTAATGGTCGGATCCTCAAAGTCTAGGACTCAAATTTTATGGTTCGAAGGAGTGACCTTAAATATGCTAATTAATTGGTGCAGGCGTATGATTCGTAATTTAAAATATCGTCTGCATTGATTAATTAGCATACTTGAGGTCACTTCCTCGAACCATTTAGAATGAGTCCTAGAACGTAATCCTTTAAAGTTCGAAATGAAGAATGTGCACATTAACGAATTCCGTTCAAGAGTTTCTCTCTCATTCTCTCAGCAACTAATTTGTTCGATATATTTAGATATCGAGTAAACCGGTTTCTATTGTTCTACTAGTTTCGAACAAACTAGTAGCAACTCTTTAGATATCAAAAAGCTTAAAAAATATATATATATATATATAAAAAAAAAAAAAAAAAAAAGTACCATGTCATTTTCCTTAACTGCAATAATATTTTAAACCGTTTGATTCTTTGTATTATGCTTTTTAAAGTTGATTTTGACTTGTGTGTAATGTATTGTAATATGGTTTTTATGTGTAACGAAAAATAAATAACATGTTGTTAATTTAAGTGTACAGAAACGCTATTGTTCTAGCAAAGTTCTTATTTTCGCTTTAACTAGTGCTTAGTAGGTGTAGGTTACATAGGCAATTTGATAAATTAAAAAAATTTTGTAAGCATTTTTATGGATCATCTTAGTTTATCTATGCATTAACTAGATAATCCTTAGGATAACTGATTTCTAAACTTTAACGGTGACATTATGAATGATTAAGGGTTGACTTCAGTTAACATACCCATTACTATCCAGAAGTCAATTTCAATGTTCATAGGGATGGAAAAAGTTTTTAAAAATTCACTCAACCTATGACATTTCGTTTGACCTGAAAAATCATTTGACTTGAACCCCATGTAAAATCTATGAGAGATGTTGCAACAGTGGGTAAAAAAGTCGAATTCAGTATCTCCATATTTTGGTGCTTATATGCGTTTTAATCCTCTGCAAGAGAAACTGGATGTGGGGTATTTGCAAAGCTTTGTCGACTTATTTCCTTACCAAACTCAAACTGTTATCAAATCCGAATGTGGAGGTACACGATACTAATCAAATTTTTCGCAATTTCTCTATCTAGAGGTGACTAATTTCTTGTCCTCTATAAACTCAAGGAATATAAAAGTCTTAAGGGACGTTTTTGACGAAAAAAATATTGGTATTTCTCAATAAGTAGGGCAGTATTAAAAAAAAAAATTTTAAAAAAAACCCAACGATTTCTGAAAACTCTGGGAATTTACTGTTCAGCCTTCACGAGAACTCTTCCAGACGACAGACTCGTTTGTTGGGGTTTATTAGGGTTATAAAGACATCACTTCGGAAAGAGGTATGGAGTTAACCGTTTCGCAATGATTAGGTTGCTGAAGCATTGCTATTTCTTCAATTCTTCCAAATTAAAAATAGTTTTACTCTAGTTTCCATGGCAGCAGACATATTCAAACTTTTAGTCTGGAGAAGTTCTCGTGAAAGCAAAATAGTAAGACAGATTATTAATTAAAATGCTAAGTTTTCTTTAAGTTAGGGACGCACAGCCTTATTAGGATAATGAAAATTAAACCATAAAATGTTTGCAGGCTGACATTTACATAACACTGCAATGATAAAAAGGCAAGGAGTATTTAAATTTTACTTAAAAATAATATATTGCTTGCACATAATATTGATTTAATGTAAATATTTCTTAATACAAATTTTTTGTAACAAATTCTAAATTAATAATTTTTTTTTTAAATTTTTTTTACCTGAAATATTATTTTGGAAACAAAATTTGTTACTGAAGTACATTATTCATGCCTTATTAGAGTTAAGGCTGTAAGAAAAAACTTTATTGAAGTTTTTGATTTTTAGAAATATAAAAAAGTGTTTAATATAGGAGATTATATGAAGGTGATACAGTTTCGTGTTTTTAACAACACTGTTTATGTAAATGGACCAAATACCTTTTTATTTAAAAAAGAGATGATTATCTTATATGGGCGTATCTCTGCCCATATTAGGTAGGTGGCGAAACCCCTAAATTTTCTCATTCCCTCCCCCCATCGGCTGTCTTCCTTCTTGTGAATTATGTTGCACATCTCTGTGTCATTTTTCAAACAGAGTATTAAAAGCAGACCGAAAAAAAAATGCCCTCTTGCCCTTTCTTCTATATTTTTGTTTGCTTTTCTTAACTTGTTTGGGTGGCCTGTTTGATAGGTTAAGTGCTCTCTACCGGAGGCAGTATTTGCAACAGTTCCTTTTTGCCCTTTATGAAATCTACAATTAATAAGGTTTATTCCTTTCCACTTATCAAACGTTTATTTTATTGTCAGAGTGATTTTGGTGATAAAATTCTGATTAAAAAAAACAACATATTTTTATCCATTTCAGCTAATAATTTTTTTAAAAATTTTAATTGTTCAAAATATTTTAAATAAAATAAAAGATGGGCAGTTGCAACATTTTCCCTCATTTTATTATCTATTAATATTATTTTCGCATTATTTTATTACTACGTTTTTATTAAGTTGACTTCGTGCCGTTGAGGATGAAGCTTTGATATCGAAATTTCTAGCACTTCCTGACTAGCTAGAGCCCTTAATTTTATCCCGGTTGTCTGTTCTTGGAAATTGTGTATACCCCTACTGTTTCTTGACCTCTAAGAGCAGAATTTAGCGTTGTTTTGTCTCCGAATCATATCCCGATATGAGAAAGGGCTCAAATCATAGTAGGAGATCTGCGCTAGATCTGGAAATTTCAATTATTTTCAGACAGCTAAATTTATCGTCATATTATTACCGCAAGGAATTTATTATCAATCGAAATGCCAACTATATACCGACGAACTAGAGTGCTTAAGTTTTTACTAGAGCTTCATGTATGATGTAAATACAAATTTCAATCGCTTCCTAATAGCTACAAATCGGATTTATCTTCAAGGAGAATTTATCATTAATCAAAATATTGACCACTTTTTGACAAGCTAATGAGCTAAAATTTTTAAGCTGAAACATTTTAATTCGTTTTATAACTTGCGTTGAGCAATAGCCCAATTGTGAGTTTACTATAATCAATGTTCTACTTCGTAACTTTGTAATTTTCAAGCATTGGGACAAACTATCTTTTCCTGAGGACTTCTTAATGGAATATATCCGCATTAGCGTTACATTGTGAAGAAAACCACGAAAACCTCCGAAGGTTAGCCCTGCGACGAGGATATTCTAATTCATGCTTCCATCTACCACATATGATATTTTACCGACAGTTTTGAGATCGGTGCAATCCAAGAGCAGAATTTATACCAATCACCAGCCGCTGATTTTCGAACCTTGGACACCTCATTAGGAGGCGAACGTTCTATCCCTTTCGCCACCGCAACTGTAATTGGAACAATATTCTAATTGGAAAAGTCTCAATCGTTTTCTAGTACCCAAATACATGATTTACTGCTAGTTTATCATCAGTCAAATTTTCGGCAACTGTTTGATCGAAGTCAGCTTACCGGATATATACTTATNCATACTTGTTCTAGTATATATTAGTATAAGAAAAATGTAGGTCTAATTTTTCTTAAAAAAAGATAACTGGCTATCTTAGTAAATTTAGCATTTCTTTATTATTAAAATAGCAACAATTAAGAAAAAAGCTCTTAAGCTGCGAGAAACAGTTATGATGACTCATTACTCACTAAAATGGTTTAAATATGTCATAAATGAAGTGCAATAAATAAAGAATGCAGAAACTCATTCCATTTCATTCACGCTCCATACACAAATTCGTTCTATCACGTTAGTAAACATTCGGGACCTAGAGAACAAATATAAATCTCGAACAGGTAACCACCGATATTAAGGCTGTCAAAGTCAAAAGAATGTTTTGAGTTGATGCCCTTTTCTTTACGGCTTTTAGCACCCGATAACATACACCGATTATTGCCGATAAAAGAGTAGTGAACATCTCATTCAAAAGCTTCAGACGATTTAACATCCCCCCCACCCTCCATTAAGGGATCAGCCGCTATGCAAACAAAACTTCCTACCTGTTGTCAATGAGGGAGTTAACAGAGGGGTCACATGCCCATACTCCTATAACAACTCTATGGTCATACCGCACCAATTTCAACCCTCTGGTGTTATGCCACCTACCTTACAAGAATTTACACCCAAATGGATGGAATGCTATCTATTATGTTTGGGGCATTCTTTACCCCTGTATTGTGTCGGCACTGCATTATCTTAACAAGATCTGATGAAACTGCCCCAAAATGGAACTCCGGAAATAAGGGAGATTTCTTTTTTTATTGTTCTTTAGATCAAGGGTTCCCAAATATTTTCACAGATCGGAACGCTTTGAGTAGACTGGAATTTTAACACAATAAATTCGTAGGTTTTTATCTTGGAGATTATCAGCTATTTCTTTGGTGATGGGATTGTATTTTATTTGATCTAGGTAAAGGTCATTCCGATACGCTTTTGTTGTTTTAATTTAGTATTTTTTTGTGTGTGACCAGTTTGGTTAAGTTATGAAAAAATCTTGAAACTTTAATACATTTAAGAAATTTGAAGAAAAAAAAAATGGATTGTTGGAAATTAGTTATGTGCAAATACAACACGAACTTTTAAGGCTTTGTATGAAAATAGTGAATTATGCAATGCAGGTAATTCAATTGCATTTCAGTATATTATTCAAATTTAAGTCGATTTAGTTATGCAGACTTCTGTCAATTCTACAAATTACGAAACTACGATGGCTTTGATAAATATCTTTTCTAGGTGTAAGTGGCAGAAATTCGTGTTCGTACTCTACAATTCCAATTCTTTTAGCTCCAACTGTTCTAATTTATTTTTTACTTCTAATTATTCCAATTTTATTTTTTGACATGTTGCCTACTTCATAAAGAAAATCCCGACTAGAAATAAAATGTTTTTATGAAAAGAAACTTACTATATTTTTTTTCGTGGCTTAGAGGATTCTTCGTCCCCCATTAGGTGGGATTACTTACGCCACTGCTGTGCTTAGTTAAAAACACGTATGCCCCGAATTATATAGTATATAATACTTGAGCCTCCACATACTTGATCCAGGAGTTCCCTTGTCTTCTGGATTGGATTCAAAATTACAAAGCAACGGAGTTGAACATTGGTTGTTGTAAACCCAAAAAATTGGGTCGACTGTTCAACGATGGTTATAAAATTATATAAAAAGAACCATGTAATGGATTTTTGACTCTGGGCCTTATAACTATTTCGATCATTGCAAGAACCATGTAATAGTAGATTTTTGACTGTGGATATTATAGCTGTTTCGATTTGTGCAGGATCCTGGCGCAGATGTAGCATCTCCTGTGTGATAAAAAGTGACAAAAAAACATGCATAAATATCGTTTTATTTTTTGTTTGTTTGTTTTTTTTTTTAAATTTTATTTGGTTCTAAATAATTTTTAAATCCAGACTTAGCTTGTTCTTGCACCAAGTCCTTTGACATTACAGAATCATTTCTTAAGGTCAAGAATTTCTGATTGAAAAAGTTATGTTTAGATGCATTACAGGAGTTGAAAAACTGTTTAGGAAAATTTCTGCTGTTACAACTTAGATGATAATTTGATGAAACTTCCTGAAATAACTGTAAATTCGCTATTAGTATTATTAGAGTGGTTTCACAGTTTTCTCCGTCCAATCTTCTTGATCAACCAGTTCAAAACTGTTTCTTACGGCAAGTAATTACATCTTTCGTTCGTAATGTTAATCTGGTTAAATAAAAAGAGCGGATCAGAAGCATTGCAGAATCATACATTGTTTTCCCACTCTTTATTTGATTATTCAACATCGAAAAATCAACTTATTAATCATCATAGACGGAAAAGAGTTGTATCTATTAGATATTTTCACTTTTTCCAATTTAATTATAAAATTTTAAAAAATTTCCAATTTTTCATTACAGATTGATATAAGTGATGTTTTATTTGCTAGTTTAGCCATTTTTTTATAATGCGTTTAAAAGAAAATCTCACTTTTCTCGTTAAAGACTGAGTAGTACTATATATCACATAGTTTTGCCACTCTTTTTTTTGATTATTCAACATCGAAAAATTCCCTCCTATCCGTCATAGACGGAAAAGAGCTCTATCTATTAGATAAATTTTTCACTATTTTCCTATTTGACTAAACATTTAAAAAAAATTCCCAAATTTCCATTACAGATTAATTTAAGTGTTGTTCTATTTGATAGTTTAGCCATCATTCTTATTATACGTTTAAGAGAAAATCTCTTTCTTTTTTGTTAAATACTGAGACTAGTGCTATTTATTACATAGTTCTGTCACTCTTTATTTGATTATTCAACATCGAAAAATTCTCTTATCATTGATCCTAGACAGAAAAGAGCTCTCACTTTTTTCCAATTTGATTATACATTTTAAAAAATTTCACAAATTTTCATTACAGATCAATTTAAGTGTTGTTCGATTTGATAGTTTAGCCATCATTTTTATTATAAGTTTAAGAGAAAATCTCTTTCTTTTTTCGCTAAATACTGAGAGTAGCGCTATTTATTAGAGAGTTTTGCCTTTTTTATTCATAACAATTCGTTACAAAAATAACAGTGCAAATCGAAACTAGATCAGCAATGCACGGACAAGTTACAAACAATGTCGAATGTTATCAGGTAAAAGAGAAAACAATCTATTATTAGAACACAAATATCACTCTTAATACGAAAGGTAGATTCTGTTAAGCCTTGAACTTCTGTTTATCAACTCTTAACACTACATTAAACGCCGATAGTTATAGCCCACGTACCAACCTGGACACAAAGAGGAGGGGGGGAGTGAGAGAGATATCGTATTTATCCGGTACTCACAACCTACACTAACGTCACGGTGATGCGATAATCTTAAACAAATGCTTAATACATACGCAATAGATCATTTCCAGTTGAACGGTATAGCGAGACTTACACGACCACGCACAACACACAGCGTAATTACATCTAATGGGGTGGAAGGATCCTTCAAGCCAGCCTAGGAAAGAAAAATAGGACTCTACCTCGTAGGTAGCTTTTGTTTGACAATTTTTATTTCCGCTCTTCAGTTTTTATTTTTAGGGGCAGAAAAAAAGGAATCGGAATGGACAGAGTGAGAAAGATAGTAATGTGATGATATAGAAATAAAAATATTATATTAGCAGAGTTTTAACCACAGAATTCACAAAATTTGAATGTTTGGATGTAATTTGGAAAATGTTTTCTTGTCCATACTTGTTCTAGTACCTATATGATTACACGAGACTTTTTAAAACAGCGGGTAAACTGACAAATTTAAAACCTTTTACCTTCAAGTAAAACTTAATATATATCTACTCCAAATCCTGCCTATTCTGATTTCTCCTAATCAAATGTATGACGTCGCATATATTTCTGGTCTAGTGTTTCGCAATTTTTCTTTTAAATAATCAATCAAATGTATGTAAAGGGAAACGGTCCCGTTACAGCTCGTTGTGGGCTCGGGGGTCATGGAGGTTAATGCTTCTGAATTTCATGATCAACGACATGATAATGGCAATGTGGTGCACCCAGGCCTCCTTTACTTTCTAGATATGATGGTACATATCAATCTGAAGCTGAGTTGGCTACAGGCTGTCACTGAATCAGCTATATGACGTAGAATATATTCCAGGACTAGTCTCTATGAAATTTTTTTTTTTTCCTTTTTCAAACAGGCAATTAAAATTTTATGTGATACATCCCAGTTTAAGCGTCTCCCAATTTTTTCAAGCTGGCCTTTCAAGTATTATATAATTTTTATTACCGTTGATTTTATTCGTTGAATTTTTGGATTTACGACTACTAATGTTCAACTCCATAGCCTTGTCATTTTGAACCCAATTCAGAAGACAAGGGAACTCCTGGATCTAGTATTGGGAGAAATTTGCCTTCGCAAAGGACTTTTTGATGAAACTAACCCCCATTTACGTTACATGAAGAGGAAGACTACGAGAATCTCCCACGGTTATCCTGACGGCGAAAGGACTCTAACCCATGATCCATCGACCACGGAGGATATTTTACGTCAGCACTGTGGTCGGTGCAAGCCGGATGCGGAATTCGTATCTACCAGCCATCTCTGGGATTCGAACCCGGTTTATCTCATTAGAAGGCGAACGCTCTATCCCCTGAGCTACCACGGCTTATTACACGGTTCTGGCAATGATCGAACCAGCCATTAATGTTCGCAGTCAAACACACATTGCTTGGTTTAGCACTCATCAAAACAGCTACAATAGTGCTCAGTCAAAAATTAATTACTTGGTTCTTGCACCAAGTTCTTCAATCGATACACCCCTGCAGGCGTGATGCCTATCGATTTAAAGGCTTTGCATCGGTAGAAGTGATCCAAAAAGCTTAGGTTGCTGAAGGGAAGGAAAATGTTATTTCTCACCTCTCACTGAATACTGAATAAATTCAGTGGCGTGTGGAGTGCAGTGGTGTGTGGATGCCCGAGACTGGCTTTCCGATTAGATGCTCTTAAAAAAAAATAGTGTTATCACTGGAGGAGACAAAAGAAAGAAAATGTCAGTTTAATTATAAAAAGAAATTGGAAAGATAAATAATTATAAAAATCTAATTACGCATTTTAACCTTTTGCAATCCTTTTGTTCCTTTGGACTGAACATCAAAAGTCAACACTCTGAAACTTAAATTTTTTTAATATTAGTATTTAGTAACCACGTTATTTTATGTAAATATTATATTTATTTTATGTAAATATTATATTTATTTTATATAAATATTATATTTATTTTACATAAATATTATATTTATTTTACATAAATATTATATTTATTTTATATAAATATTAGTTATTACATATAAATATTGTACTATGTATTTTAAATAATGTAACGTATACATTAGTCTTATTAGCATTTTTAAGTGAAAACGAGCGTTGACATTTCTTTATGGTAAAAAATTTATTACCTACAATAAAGTATTTTTCATTTTTTTTTCTAAATGAAGGAATATTTAATAACTGAAAAGTTCATCATCAAATTTGTAAAATATCGTAGTTTATTCTTCGTAAAATATCTTGTTTGAGCCAAATATTTATGAGTTAAGTAAATTTAATTTCATAACAAAAATAAAAGTAATGGATTAAAGTCTTAAATTCCTATCAGTCAAATGGATGACCCTTCAGCTGTTGCCTCCATAGCCTATACAAGTAAAATAGTTCACATTGTAAATATTGCATATAAGGGTAAAAGGTGTCGAAATGAACATATTATTATTGAAATTTTCAATAAAAAATTAATGCTAACAATGAGAGATATTTTCTTTTATTTATAAGCATTTAAATACATTATTCCTATTTAGCTATTTGGAAACGCAAATACACTGGTTATCATAAATTAAGGAAAAATCACAAAAATAGCGATAACTCTTTCAAAAGTAAGCCAAACCGTGCAAAATTTGCATATGTTGTCCACTAAGAGTAGCTGAGTAAAATTGCAATATGCAAATTAGTGGCGCTGCACTCGGCTTACGTCATCTGCCTGGAGCATAAAAGTCCAAGTTTGAGAGAAAGCACACAAATTTTACTGTGATTGCGACATTGAAAATCTGAGATAGCCAATTCGTAATAATGACCTCTAGGCATCATTTGCCTGAAGAACTACGATGGAGAGCCATCGGGAGACTAGAGGCAGGGCAGAGTCAATCAGAAGTGGCCAGATGGCTAAATGTGAGTCCATCTGTGGTTCATAGACTTTGGAGGCAATTTCAAACCACAGATTCGGCATCTAGGAGGTTCAGTCAAGGACGGCCAACTGTTACGACCAGTGCCGATGACCGATATTTGACATTAAGTGCACGCAGGAATAGAACCGCTACTCCGACACATCTTAGATCCTCTCTTGCTGCAGCCACCGGAAGGTTGGTGTCAACGTCAACTGTGCGCAGAAGGCTCCACGAAGGTGGTCTGTATGCGAGACGACCAGCCATTTGCGTGCCGCTCACATCACGCCATAGGAGAGACCGTTTGCAGTGGGCCCGACAACATGTCCACTGGACGTCAGATCAATGGAGGCCTGTTCTCTTTACGGATGAGTCCAGGTTTAGTCTAGAAAGTGACAGTAGACGTTATTTGATATGGAGAGAACCTGGGACCCGTTATCATCCATCAAACATCCGTGAAAGAGATGCATACGGAAGAGGCAGTGTCTGTGTTTGGGGAGGCATATCCTTAGGAGGGCGCACATACCTCCATGTCTTTCCAAGGGGAACCGTGAATGCTCAGGTTTATCGAGACAACATCCTTGATGCTTATGTGCGCCCATATGCCGGGGCAATTGGTGATTGCTTCCTGTTACAGGACGATAATGCAAGACCACACAGAGCTCGCATTGTTGATGATTATCTTCAACAGGAAACAATTACTCGCATGGAGTGGCCAGCTCGATCCCCGGACTTGAATCCTATCGAGCACGTTTGGGATGCTCTAGGGAGGCGTGTATCTGCCATCAATCCGCCCCCTCAGACCCTTGCCACGCTTGCAACTGCTTTACAAGAGCAATGGCTCTCACTTCCTATTGAACTGATAGACCGCATAATTGAAAGCATCACACATCGCTGTTTGTGCTGTATTGCTTCTAGAGGCAATCATATTCCATATTAAAGGTACTTTTTCTATTGCAAACCGATACTTCCAATTTGTTTATTTTATACATGTGCTAATTTCTATACTACTATTAATGTCTGATAATTTCTTTTTATGTTGTTTAATACCTTACTATGTGTTGTATATTGTGGGTAAGTTTCATAAAATTCCATGTGTAATTTAAAGAGTTATCGCGATTTTTGTGAATTTTCCTTAATTTATGATAACCAGTGTATTTTAAAATGTATTTTTTTATTAACTTAGTGTACTTTTTGAGAAACGAACATTATCGATGTAAGGTGGGTTTAAAAAAGCCTATTTTTCTCAATGTCTTCTAGAAAATAATGATGAAAATTAATGATTTGTAATTTCAAATAAAAATAAAAAACAATTGTTGTTGTAAATGGCAACCTCTAGAGATAGAACTGAAAATGACTAACAAGTAAAGAAAGAAAAGTCGATAAAAACAAAACGCAGAAGATAAATTTAAATGAATAAAAGAATAGAAAATCCTTATTTTTCTTGAAATTAGTTTAACTTCCTTTATAACGGATAAAAGAAGAAGAAAAATATTGAAATACATTGCATCCGTGAGTTGGCCGGATAAATCTCGTTAAAAGTAAAAATTCCAATTCAGATGAAACAAAAAACTAATAATGATAAATTGAGAATAGACATAGGAGGCGGAAAGTGAAAAATTGGCGGATAATGAAAAAGCCGCCAAAAAAAAATTTTTTTTTTGACAGGTGTCAAATATATTGTTTATTTAATTTTAGTTTTGTAAATAGGGCGAAAAAAGTTCGAGAGCTGTTTTCATTTTTATTCTATGAAAGAAGTAATGAACAAATTTTTTTTTTTTTAACATTAAAAAAATATAGGATACGTCTAGTCTACTGACTAGAAAATAAATATTTCTTTAATGATGATTTTTTTTTTTTTGAATAATTACCATTTTATGGGACTATGTTGGATATTATTATTCTAAATTGCATGAAATTTACTGTTCGAAATTGCTCATTTGCAGAAAACAGACACTTTATTTATATTTTTCTACTTTAAAATTTGGAATGAAAAAAAAAAAAGTACCGCACTACCACTTTTACTAATTTTCACAAAATTGCACTAAGTACATTGTTAACTGAAAAGTAAGGTGCTAAGTGACTGAAAAATAAGGTTAGTGCTACTGCTAAAACAAGACAAGAGTTATGCAAATTCTCTCTCATAATATCTTTCTAAAGTCACATCATCTCAGAGTGTTTCCCTTCGTTATGCTACCTACGTTCCTGAGAGATACCCCAGTAATCTTACATCTTTTCCCGTTTTTATATTTCTTCAGATTTAGTTTATAATACCCTTTAATTCTGTTTCTTTGAATATTTATAATTACTTACGTTTGGAGCGGTGTAGCCTATTCTGACTTTTTTTAGGAAATACATTTTATTTTCAGTCCAAGTATTGAAGTTCGAAAGTTCATGAATAATTTGAAAAGTTTATGAATGTTTTACAAAGTTGCGACATAAAACACTTTTAAATTTAAAATCCTACACAAAATCCTACATTAAAGTCAAGAACTCATCTAAATGTTTCTCTTTTTAAAGAGTTTTTCTAGAAGAAAAACTCTAGATTTTTCTAGATTTTTTGTACCTTTAGGAAAACATTACAGAGAGATTTTGCATAGCATTTGTCTTACATAAACCATAATTTCATTTTCCACCTCAGTGATTCTGTGATGCGTAGGAAATTATCTCGCTTGCTCTGACACCACTCTGAAAACGTATGAGTGATTTCAGTTCAGACATTATTGATTTCAGTTCAGACATATGATTGATTTCAGATCAGACATATGATTGATTTCAGATCAGACATATGATTGATTTCAGTTCAGGCATATGATTGATTTCAGTTCAGTTCAGACATATGAGGGATTTCAGTTCAGTTCAGACATATGACAGATTTCAGTTCAGACATGACAGATTTCAGTTCAGACATATGAGGGATTTCAGTTCAGACATATGATTGATATCAGTTCAGTTTAGACATATGACTGATTTCAGTTCAGCCAAATTAGGGATTTCAATTCAGACATATGAGGAATTTCAGTTCAGCCATATTAGGGATTTCAATTCAGACATATGAGGGATTTCAGTTCAGACATATGATTGATTTGAGTTCAGTTCAGACACATGAGTGTTTTGAGTTCAGTTCAGACATTTGAGTGACTTCAGCTTATTTCAGTTCATAAAAAGCGAATGAGCTTATTTCAGTTCATAGAATAATATACATAATGTATCGAGGGTTCGTGTGGTTTGGAGATTAATAAGACTGTCCATAAGACTCCAAAAATTTATTAGTAGAACCTTCCAGAAAATATAGCAATTTTCAGCACTCAATTTCAGCTTGAATTACCATTTTGCAACAGCATTTTGTTGCTGAAATGGTCGACAAGTATCGCCAACTCGCTGAATTGTCTCCAAATCGGCAAAAATGTCGCCAAACTGAGTTTTCCATAAGAAATGAATTAACCGTTATTTTTTTTTTCTAATTCACGTTGGAATTACGCGACTTTCTTAAAAATTTTCTAATTAAACTGGTTTTTTTTTAAAACTCCGTCAGAGATACTTAGCCTAATAACAAAAGAATATTTACAAAATTTTTACACATATTTTCAAATTCGTAACAATATTTTCAAATCCCTTGAATTTTTGTCTCTAAAATGTAAATGTTTATCATGACTGACATACATCATTAGAAAATATGAGAAACGCATATTCCCCCCCCCCCCTTCGCTTAACCATCTGATGCAGAAGGATTACCGATGATCTTTATATATATATTTTTCTGATAACAGCAAAAATATATTTCGGTATTTTCTAATTATAAAAAAACAGTTTAATAGTTACTAAAAAAATCTGTTAGTTTATCGGAATTATATTTGCACTAAAATATAAAATCCAAAAAATTGTTGGATTTTTTTTTTTTAAATTCATATTTAAGGAATTATTGGTTTGTGAATTGAAGAAATTTCAGTGATAATAACTGTCTCTCTTAGACTTAAATAACTGAAAATTTGAAAAATTATTGATCGGAAGGGAGCCGTGTTTGGAAGATTTTACCTTTAACGCAGAAAAAGACATCAGTTTTTAATGATGTATTTCATAATCATAAATTATTAAAGTGCTAAATATAAATTTTTTCACTTATTTTGACCTAAATTAATACAAAATAATGAAAAAGTATGTAAAATACGTTTGGTGAAAATTCCGTGCAGAAGGATTAAAGATGATTTCCCTTGATTTTGATCTAAGTGTTTTACATGGTTGTCTGATTCTCATATCTTTGCAAAACAAATTCGTAGAAAATTTGTTTTTTCAAATTACTGCTTTCTTAAGAAAAATCGAGCTCTTGTAAATAATTTGCATTAATCTTTTATTATTTTTCAACAATTTTCCTAAATCCCAGAGATTATTTTCCGAATAAGTTTGTCAGTTTTAAAAAAAAATCAGAAGATTGTACATCCTTTTAACATTCAACGATTCTAAGCAAGAAAAAAATTCAGTCTCTTTCTATCCCATGTGAAAATCATCTTCGGAACATAACTCAATTTTAATATACGCTTTCAAGTCGCGCCTAAGTAATCAATCAAAGTCGCGATTTAATATAATTTTCATTTAAAAAATATATTAAATTCAATATCTCCAAAACTTGCCTTATTTCTGATTGATTTCACCCACCTAATTACGCTAATAGCCCTGAACTGAGACAAATAAATCATTAAGATACACTCCTCCACACAAAATGCGCAACTTTTCGCGAAGATGATTTCTTTCAAATGCCGATTTGACCTATTGCTTTCGCGGAATTGACACCACTTCATCATGCAAATGCAAGAAGGTCGCACACTATTTACCCAATTTTTTTTCTTCGTTTAAGTACATCAGGGTAATAATTGTCTAACCACTTCTCAGTACAGAGAAAACGGCGTAGAGAAGAGAAAAAAAAAGAAGAAATGATTTCTTCAAAAGAGGAGGAAGTGTAGAGAGCGATTATGTATAGGTTTTCCGATTATGCCTTCTTCATTTTTTTTTCTTCAGACCAACGCCCTCATCTGTGAATTTCTCTGAAATTGCATCTTCCGAATTGTTCAGGAGAAGTTTTCGCGGAAATTGAATACCGATTGGGTAGTTTGCCTACGCGTCGCACAGCACAATTCTGCCTACATCTTTCCTTTTTATTTTTTAAAAAAAGTTAATTTAAGTATTTTTGCGCCAACATTAAAAATTTAAATAAGTTAATCCCAATAGTTTCATTTTAGCATCGGCATTGAGTAGTCCAATTTTTCTTTCCAGCTACGGAACCCAAAATGATCGACCTTCTTTTAGTGGAACCCCGATAGTTAGAAGAAATTTCATTATCAAGTGTGAAAAATATTAATCAACTAAAGATCATTATTTTTCTTTGAAAATATTTAATAAATTAAAATTTTATTAATTATTTTGAGAATATTTAAGGAATGGGGGAAGGATGACATTTTTTTTATCGTGTACTTTTAACAATACTTATCTTTAAAATTGAGTTTTATGTCGGACAATTGAATTTACAGGGCTAAAGTGGCATTTAGTCTTGTTTTCAATTTGATTTTATGGCATGCACAGACTGAAAATGAATGAATTGATATGCAGTTTTAGTTTAAATAAAAATGAAAAATATCGAAAATAAACTTTGAGAATAGTTAACAGATCAATAATAAATAACGAATAAACAATTAATTCGATAAAAAGTTTATCCTAAGGTTTATCTCAACTTAACTTTGCCCCAAATTTCGGGATCCCCTTAACCTTTTCGCGGAACACCATTTGAAATGTTGGAATAGCCAATTTAAGTATAGTAGAACGTTGATTATCCGAAGGTCGATTTACCGGAATGTTCTATTATCCGGATCGTGCCGTGGTAGCTTAGGGGATAGCCGGGTACGAGTCCCAGCAATGGCTGATCGACACGAATTAAAAAAGTTCTCCCCAAAAGCAAATTTCTTCCAATATTTAATCCAGGAATTCCCTTGTCTTCTGGATTGAGTGCAAAATTACAAGGCAACGGAGTTAAATATTGGTAGTCGTAAATTCAAAATTGGGTCGGTAGTTCAACGACGGTTATAAAATAAAATAAAATCATCTGGATCGTTAAAAGACGACGTGTTTTTTCCCCTTCCCCCAATTTTTTTTCTTCATTTTTGCGAAAATGTTTCTTTATTTTCAAAATATCTGAAAGGGCTCGAAAAATGTTTCGAATAAAGGAACAATTTTCTAATAATTTTTTTTTTAATGTTAAAACTTTTAAACACGCTATTTGCAATATTCTATAATAGGCACTATTACAATTGCCAATCCTAAACCTGGAAAGAGCGTGAAGGGTAGTTACTTCTTGTAGCGGTTTTTTTTCTTAAATTTGCCGAATTATCTTCATTTTATGTTATCCGGATCAACCGTGGTTACGATTGGTCCCGAAAATCGGCGTTCTACTGTATTTGTTTTAGTAATTTTGGGATCAAGGGAAATTGAATAAAGCATTGGAACAATTTCGTCTTTGTGGAGGTGTTGTTTAACCATGGAGGAAAAGAACCCGAAAACCTCCCATAGTTAGCCAGATGACAAAGGAGCTGTTACCCATGATCCACCTTATCTCTAGGGATGCTTTTCGTCAGCATTGTGGCTAGTACGAGTTGAGACTGTATTAAAAATCCCTCAACCATCTCCTAGATTTGTACCCGGGTCGTTTCTATATCCTGTTATAGTTTCCAATTTAACCCACATGAGGGGGCAAAACCCGGAGACCTGCCATATTTAGCTCGACAGCAAGGGGACTCTAATCCGTGATTCAGTTATTATTGGAATTATTTTCGGTTAGCCGTTGTGGTCGGTGCGAAGTGGAAGCTGCATCTGGATCAACCCACTGTAGCCTGATTTCGAACCCACGTCTCCTTATTTGGTAGCAAATGCTCGATCTCCTTGAAAAATAATTTTGTCAAATTTTCGATCATCGCTTGAACACTTCATCCGTTTTATACCGCGTCCATGGCCTTGCAATTCTAAAGAAACGATAAGTTTGAAATACTCAATAATACGTCATAGTCATTTTAACAATAATACATTTTAGCACTAAAATAGTGAATTATGTAAACTAAACTTACATACATTGCTCATTAAATAAGAATGTATAAGAGAGATTTGGCAAAATGGTATCTTTCAATACTAAAAGTTTTTGTTTTCTTTTAAGACCTAAATTTTTCTTTAATGCAGCTAAAGAATATGTGAAAGAGTGTCAAAAGGGTTTGAACTGCGGATAGTTTTGTGTCATTACGTGCCGTCCGGAGCGTAACTCTTTCGTTTTGGTGGAGCCATTTTACACTCGTGCTGGCACCCATCTTTTAATGCAGGCAGGCGTGAAATAGTTCTCCCTGATAAAATCTCCGAGACTTCTTGGGAGTTGCCTCCGTCAATGAATAAATTTATTGTAATGGCAACACAAGTGATTTGTCGTGTGCGTCTCATTTTCTTCTCAAGTGCAAGGGAAGAAAAAGTTTGACGCTAGAACGAAAAATGGGTATAAGATTTTAGAATCAGAGAAAATTGAATTTTTAGAGTGTTATGCACAGTGCTAAATTTCAGCAAACAGAATGTTCATAATCAAGGAAACATTCAAAATATCTTTTAATTTTTGTTTTATTTTTTGTGTGAATAGTTTTGGAGAAAATAATGTTACAACACAACTCCAAATTGTTCAGGGAGGCGTTTTTTTTTTCCTTCTTTAAAATTTCGATTTTAAAAGAAATCCATTTCCAGAAACTTTTTAAGTATTATTCTGAAAACTATGATGAACAACACTTTGATCTAAAAATGCCACGCCTAGAATAAAAACTGTTTAACATTATATTCTCACAAATCCCTTGTAGGATAATACGGAAAACAATGAAACATTAAAAAAATATAAATACTGATGAAAATATTTCATTTACGTGACAATATTTTTCGTTTAGGAATAACGTAAACGTAGACTTAAAGGTACGAAAACTCATTAAAATGAAATATTTATTGCAGTTCGATCACTTTTTGTATATGGTTAAATATTCGTAGCTTTAAAATAATAGGGTACTGTTTTTTCTATATATATCTTATCCAAGTAAGGATGAGAGAAAAATGTTACAATATTGATTTTTCAATTAAAATTTTATTTAAAAATTATTCATTTTTCTATTTTAATGAATAGTTTTGAGATTTGACGTAATTTAAACACACTCCTCTACTTATCTCCAAATTAAATAGTAAAGGACTCAAAATAAATACACGACAAGAAAATTACGCCATGGAAAAATCTCAACTTTGAAATAAAAGTTAAATTTGGGAAAAGAAAAGAGAAAAAAAAATCTTCGCGAGAGAGTTTTAGAATGTCATAAAATGTATTACAGCGTAAATCTTGCTTAAATCAAAGTTACGTATTTGTTTTTAAATTTAATCCTAAAAATTTTAAAACTAGACTACGGTAGCATAAGTCTAAGTTAAAAATGAAATCAGAGGGGGGAGGACGTAGTAAATTTCTTAGGTAAAAATAAGAAGGGGTTTGTTTATTTTTGTTGATAAGAGGAAAGTCCGAAATTGCCCAAAACTTGCTTGCGTAATATTTGAAGAGCCTAAATCGCCTAGGAACTTACATTTGAATGCTTTCAAGATTAGGAATCCGAATATGGCAAGTGTTCCAATATTGTTTACCTATTTGTTTTATTTCAATATAATTGTTCTCTCTCCCCTCTAAATAGCAACAATTTATACGGATCCACAATGCGTAAGTTATTTAACCCTGCTTACATAAAATAGGATAAGATAAGATATTGATACGATGTACTTAGCTAATACAAGTCTATTATAATTCACTTTCATTTCCAAACTCTTTGATAAGCATACTTCAAAAATGCGGAAAAAGCTCGAAGTGAACAATATATCGTTCCGCATTTAATCATCGGTTAATATCCGAAAAGCATTTAAAATCCTCTTTTAGCTTCCAATAGTAGCAGCCCATCGAAAATTGTATCCACATATAAAACGTGCCAAAACACGTTAAAACCAAACAAAGCAGATCCTTCAAGGAAGTTCTCTTGACTTTTGTTTCAGGTAAACTCGAAAAAAAAGAAAAGAAGAAAAAAAAAGAAGACCTTGAAGCAAAAAGAGAAAGCCGCTACGAAATAATCAGTCTCTAATCGCGGAAACTGATTCTCTCTTACTCATCCTGTTACTCATAGTAGGACGTATTTTGGAATGTCCGTTTTTCCATTCACTTTCAAAAACCCCTTTTACACACTAGACATTCCCAACATTTTTAAGTCGACGCGCGAAAGATCCTCCTGAAGATAAAAACCACAAATACCTGTTATCACAAAATACATTCCATTCCTTCACTTTAAAAAAAAAATGTTCTTATCATCAGGTAGTAAGGAGGGGAAGGGGGGAGCTGGGAAATCGAGGGGGTGTGCCGGAGCGGTTGAGGGTGTAAACAACTAAACAAACCCTGATTGTGCCCAAAGTAGGCTTTCGCTACTAGGTGGTATTTATTACTGTGACTTTGCTTTTTGTGGATTTTCTTTTTTCGTAGGCTACTACTTACTCATTTATAAGGTCGCGCCATTTAAAGTTCTGATGCTTCGTGAAAAGAATCCCTGATAAGATTCGGCTCTTTTCTTCCATTTTTACCTGGAGATCTTAATCTAGTCAGGATGGAACGTGTTGTAGTAGGAAAGAGTGCAATACGCCGATAGCGGTTTGGAAATATTTGTAGCATTTTTGATGATTTGCCTGTAACTCTCATGCCGCGTTTCGTAAGGCGCCCAATAAATTTTCTCTAGAAATGTGGTGCAATAGATGAGCAATATATATATTTTTAAATTTAGCCCGTTAATTCCTTCTTCTTAATATTGCCGCATTTTATTTTATAATCGGCGTTGAACAGCTGACCCATTTTTCGATTTACTATTATCAACGTTTAACTGTAGTTTTGAACCCAACCCAGAAGAGGGGAGCTTCTGTATCAAAGATAGAGACAAATTAGCTCCGTGGAGGAACTTTTCATGAAAATAAAAAGCGTTTGTTTTACGTAGAGAGGAAATCATCTCACGGTTAACTCGACGGCATGAGGATTCGAACCCGCAATCCGTTCACTGAGGATATTTTATGTCGCGAGCTGGGAGCCGAGCCTCTCACCTCTATGGGGAACGAGCTCTCTATTCTCTGAGCCTCCGCGGCTCATTATTACCAAGGTGCATTTATTTTTAGAAAAATGGTACTGCTTATTTTCGTAAAGTGAATATTTTTATTAGTCACTTCTAAAATATTTTTATTACTCACAACATCAAATAGAAGTCAAATATAAATGCATATATTTATATTTATTAATATAGTAGGCAAAGAACCACCTTGCTTTTTTATTTTAAAGAAATGTTAATAATGATACACTGTGCGACGACTTTTTGAATGGGACGTTTTGTTAATGGGACGCTAGGTACGAAAGGTGCCAGATTCACATTTTTTTTAACCCTTATTTGACAAAACTTGAAACCTATGTTCTTTAAAAAAAAATTGTGTGAATTTATTTTTCATTAAGCATATAGAATTTTTTCTAAAATCTTCTACAGGAAAATAATTTAAAAAAAAAGAATTTCAAACTTTAAGAGTATCATGTTTTTAATTTTCTGTATAAATCAAGATAATAGTTTTTAATAATAGTTTAAATTTTTATAAAATGTTCCTTACTTTAATTTGCTTTCAATATTTTTTGCCATTGGCATTTTGAATGAATTAAGAAATTTTGTATTTAAAACTGCATTTTTGTAGTTATTATTGAAAAAAATCTCTAATTTTATATTGTAAAAGTACGAAATTTAATAAAAACAAATTAAAATAAAACACGTAAAATATAGTTTCGATTTGCATAGAGTTATATTTTGTAATTTCTGAAGTAAAGATTTTTTTTGTAATTTTTGGTTTTAAAGTTAAAATGATGTAAAAAACATTGATTGGTAGATTCTAATAAAAAAATAAGTTTACTCCTAAATATAATATTCTTAAAACTTCTTCAAAAGTATTTCAATGTGTAAGAAATAAAAAAAAATTAAAACAATTTTTTAGACAATAATTTCTATTTAAAAATAAATGTACGGCACTAAATAAAGTAAGTATCATTGTTTTTTATTTTTATTACAAAAATACAATCTTATAATAAAATAGTAATGCAAAAAAAAAGAAAAAAAAAGAAAAAAACAATCACTTGTATCAAGAACTAGTAAAATTAATAGTACTTATTTTTGCTTTGCATGAGGAATCATGTAAAACAACAAAATACTTATAATTTTCCGTATGAAAAAAAAGTGAAAACTTACTTTTCACTAAATTCAAAATCGTTACTTTTTGCTTAGCTGGGAGCAAAGAAATTCACCTATTTCTTGTTAATTTATTTTTTAATATTATATTTACGTTTTTATTTTATGTATGTTTTATTTTTTGCATGGTTCATTTTGCGCATGTTTTATTTTAAGTTTTATTTTATTTTTTTTTAGTCTGTTTGTGTTTTATTTTATTTAATTTTAATGTGTTTAAGAGGATAAATAGATATTTTTGGTTATCCTTTAAATTATTACCAGGCTTACCGAAAAGTACTCAAAATTTTTTTTTTTTGCATTCTAAATCTTAATTTAGTAGGCGTGTATTGTGTAAAAATAGATCACTCTCACTACGAAACCAGATGCCACACAGACAAATAATGATTTTATTTCCTTTTTCGTATCCTGATACACATCAAAATCAGTAACATATTGTATAAAATAGAAATTATCTTGGCATATTTTAAAACGGAACTAAAAATTCTCTTCATTGATAAATCTGTCAGTTAAAGATAACACTCACTCATTCATATCTCACTGCTTTTGACTCAAACAAGAAACCTCCATGCATTTCTAACATATTTCATGCGTCACATTTTCAGATCAAAAAAAAATTTTTTTTCCCTTCTAATTTTTTTTAATTGAGGGATATTTCTTAATTAATATATATATATATATATATATATTTTAAACTTAATTTGTTTGATTTTGAAATCAATTTATTAACGATATAAATAANTAACAGAGAGGCTGTAGTCTCGCATGTTACATATATATATATATATATATATTCATTCCTGATGCCTTAATTACAAGCAAAATATATCTTGGTATTTTTTAGTAATAAAAACCAGTCTAATAGTTATTAAGTCTAATGGTTACTATGTTAGATTATTTAAATTATATTTGCTCTAAAATATAAAATCCCCCAAAAAAGTAGTTTGAAAAATGTCTCATTCGTATTCAAAAATTTAATCAATAATTGATTTTGTAAACTAAAGAAGTTGCAATGATGAATAACTGTTTGTCTTATATCAATAACTATAAATAAAGTGCAAATTTGAAAAACTACTGTTCGGAAGTGAGCCGTGTTTGGAAGATGCGTTCTTTTATGCAGAAAAGGAAACAGGTATTTCACGTTGTATTTCATAATCATAAATTATTAAAGTGCTAAATGTAAAATGTTTCACTTATTTTGACCTAAATTTATGGAAAATAATGAAAAAAGTCTGAAAAATATGTTTAACAAAAATTCTGCGTCAAAAGGTTAAAATAATGTGCGATTTTTTTTTTTAAAATTTAGGTTACTTACTAATCCTAACATTTAAACGCTTACCATATTTAAGTTACAGTTTGATACAATTGTAAATTTTCACAAATATTTTTTTAAAAAAAATTTAGCAAAATTATCCAAATTATTTAAAACCGATTAAAATTATCATAATATATATTCAAGAAATGAATTCTGACCTGGATGGTTAAATTAAATGAGTGTATTAAAATAAAAGAGTATAGATACCAAATAAAATTTGTCGTTTTAATACGCACAAAATTAGTGTAATCAATGCTCAATTATAATTAATTAAATAAGTTTATTATTATATTTACGTTAAATATCAAAATTGGTGTTCAGCAAGCCAAGCTAATTTGATTTTTTAAAATTTCGTTTAATCTCTTATTGCAATTGTGTAAATTTGATTATAAACTCCTATTAATGCTTGATTTAAAAATAATAAAATAAATAAATGAAAAAAATGGAATTTTTTTAAAGTTGTCTTTTTTTCATTT
Organism: Parasteatoda tepidariorum; assembly: GCF_043381705.1. Classification (NCBI taxonomy): domain Eukaryota; kingdom Metazoa; phylum Arthropoda; class Arachnida; order Araneae; family Theridiidae; genus Parasteatoda; species Parasteatoda tepidariorum. The sequence goes on along the minus strand of NC_092204.1, from coordinate 88,103,906 downwards.
TTTGAATGACTTAAAATTTAAAGCATCTAAGTGTTGTAGAAGAAGTTGAAAAATTTGGAACGATTTTACAAAATATTACTGATAAAATTTTTTTAAAAATTTATAATAAAGCAATAATTGAAAAATTTTGAGAATCATTATCTATATCAGACAAGACGTTAGTTTCGCCTTCAACCTCGAAAGTCGAAAACTCCCGGAAGTATCTATACATATACTCTGCACAACTTCCATGTTAAAATCGAAATATATTTTATTTTCTATCAGGGGAACTAAACTTCGTAGAATAATAAACAAAGTACCATGGGAAAACATCTGCTATATTTTTAGTTGAGAAAAAAAATTGTTTATCTAGGATAAAATAAATTATCGAAATTTATAATTTTTTTTTTTGAAATTTACCAAAATGAAGTGGATGGTAGAGTTAAAGTTCGTTTAACATGTAAAATTTTAAACAGATCGTCAGACTCAATTAGGCTATAAGTCGAGAAGCGGATTTTGAGAGTATTTTATCAAGCAATTTAATTATTTATATACATTATAGAAACTTACTGAACAATTTTCTCAGGAGCTTTCACTGTTTTACTTGTTTTGGAATTCTTCAAGATTTTAACTCGCTCAATCACTAACTTAAAATTCACTAACTAAATATCACTAACTTCACAAACGGGAGCCGTGGTGAAGGGAGCGCTCTTTACGAGCGCTCGCTTCATAATGAAGTGAATTTGGTTCGAATCCCAGCGGTGGCTTGTTGATGGGAATTCACCACCCGTCTCGCACCGACTCTTTTGCTGACAAAAATATCCTCAGTGGTAGACGGATTATGGGTTAGTCCTTTTGTGATCAGGCTAACCTGGGGAGTGATCATGATTTTCCTCACCATGTAACGCAAAGACGGATTAGTTCCACCATCAAAGTCCTCCACGAAGGTAAATTTCTCCTAATACTTGTTACCAATCGGGATCAAAATTACAAATTTACGGAGTTAAACATTGAAGTCGTAAATTCAGAATCGGTTGTTCAATATCAATATCGCTTGTTCAATATCGATTATAAAATAAAATAAAACCTCACAAACGCTGTTACCGTATTAAATTTTCTCCCTTTTCTTTAACATTTAAAATAAATCCATATATGGTCTGTTAAAAGCAACATTGTTAATTATCGTTTCTTTTTAAAAATTTTGGGTAACTGTTATTTTTTTTCTTCTTTAACTTCTAGAATAAAGAAGAAAAAAATATTAACTTGGTATATTAGTATTATTGCAGACTATTATAAATATAACTTATGCAGATATTATAATTTATTATGTTATTATACATGATTATTTTTTATGACTATTATCATGATTATTTTGATTATTATATAAACATTAGATGCATTTAGAAAAATTCAAGAAACTACATGTTAGGACGTTGTTTATCTTAAAAGAAATCACTTCTAAAACTCTATCCTTAATTAATGAAATCATACTGATTATAGGCTTGTTATCAGTTATAAGATGACGAATGTACATCCCTGGATTATTTATGCTACGGCGCGTTATAAGTGTTATAATATATATTTAACGAGCACTCATATTAGTTGATGTATTATTGATTGATTTCATCTTAGTTCTGTATATTTAAAAATAAAAAAAAATAAAGTATACTTAAGAAAAACATAAAATCTGCATTGTTTATGTGTAAAATACAGATCCTCATGTAAAAAGAAAAATGCATACCAGCTTTGGTAAGTTTACACTTTATTTGTAATTAATGTAAAAATATATTATTTCTGTAATATGAAACACAAATAACAATAAAAAATACCTTAATTTTAGTAATCTTTTTATCTGCTCAATTTTTTAAAGTTATTAAAAATATAGTGTTATTTAGGAAATTTAGTATTTATCATGCGCGATTTTAAATTTCAGCAGCAACAAATATTTCGTCGCTTTTATAGATTTTACAATTTTAAAAACCTTGTATGCAGTTTTAATTAGCCTAAAATTGAATAGATTTATTATTTTTTTCAAATTTGATTGGACGTGCGATTAGATTTTAAGAAAATTGCCCCTGCCCTTGTTAATTTTTTAATAATTAAGTAGTTAATTAATTATAGGCATTGAGGCAATAATTTTTATTTTCTAAAAGAAAATATCAATTTTAAGCTATTGCTGTTAAGAATGAATTATCAGTTCCATTCACAAAATTTTTAATTTCTATGATTAGATAAAAAAAACTAATTAGTTTTCATTTAATTAATATCTTGATTAAAATTTACATAAAACGTAAAATGCGGTTGACAAAGTTTTCAGGGACATGCCCCCTCAAAGATGAAGTTATCAAAAATAAATTTTTTTTGCAAATTGTAAAATTTCTTAACTATTGCAGATTAACAATATCATCATACATGTTTTCGAATTTCCGACATAAGTTTAAGCACATAAAACTCAAAGCATTCGAAGGTCAAAATTATTACGCATTAAGTAAAAATAAATTAGTATACCCCTTATCATACGCGAAACACGTTTTCGTTTTGTTTCATTGTTAGTAAAGTTCAGATTTAATTTTTTTTCTTCTCTGTAGTTAGTTTGAAATATTAATTTTCATTCCTTATTTTTCATCTCCATTTTTTTCGGGGGGAGTTATGATGTGGTTATACAAATATGATTTGTATTCTAAAGTAGCGTTTGTAGCAGCGCGACATAATTTTAATGCTTCAATTTTCTTTACTACTGTGATAAAAAGTTTTGCTTCGTATCTTTCTGAAAATTTAACGAACAAAAAAAATTTTTTTGTTGATATTTACTGCTCAGTAGGGGATTGTTTAAAATAAGCGTGGGAATTGAATGAACAGTCTTAAAATTCCTTTAACTATGTCTTTTTTCCTAATTTAATTATAATATTTCGTAGAGGATAAATCTACGATTCAACAAATAATGCGAGTTACATTAGGTGAGGATTGTTCGGTGTTGATTTCTGTAGTAAAGTGTCCTACATTTTTCGTTTCAAGTTCAAAAAAATAAAATTTGTTATAATTTTTTTTCAGAAATTCTACAGTGAATTATTAAGATGCCGTGCAATTTTTTCCCCTTGTAGTTCTGGAAGAAAAATGCTTTCAAATTTTTTAAGGGAGAGGCTCTGATGTTGCTAGTGCAATTACTGTGCTGAAAGCTCTGCTTTAAATAATCATGAATTGATTCTGTGATATAACATAAAAAATTTTTAAAAAATATCAAATCCGTGACAAATTTAAAACCTCCTTTAAAATTTAAAATCACCTGTCAAATTTTTAAATAATATAAGGAAAAAATAATTCTCAAATTGCGTTTAAAAAAAAAATTTGTTTTGTAATACTTTAAACGAAAAATATAAAACGTTTCACTTTCAAAAAACGCGAGGAAAATTTTCAGTGGTGATCGAAATCAATTTCAATTTTTCTTTTTAGGTATGACGAAAATAAAGTTATTTCGTTCCCTTTTAAGTGTATTTGAAAAAACGTACTTTTCAAATTTTTTTAATTGATTATTATTTTTTTTAAAAGTTTTTCTTGCGCTTGTTTTAGTCGAATAGTCAGCGAAATTTTAAACATGGAGTCATAAAATGAACTTGACGCAGTCAGGAAAGGATTAAAACTTTTATTTTCATCAATCACAGAGCGTCAGTTCAGTTTTTAAAAACACTTCATTAGTCGAGAAGCAATCGGAATTTCAATTGACGATGGTGATTAAATGTCGATAAATTCTGCTTCTCGCGATAAAAAAAACCATTGAAATTTACATTGACATCAAGCACGGATGCTCCAGTTTGAGATTTGCGTGTTCTAACTAGTCTAACATTAGAGACATTTTGCATAGCGTTTGTCTTACGTTAATTGTAACGATAACCTCTTTTTTGACTCCTAAGTGGCGCTGCGATTGGTAGAAAAAATATTTGTGCAGTGTTTAATAGTGTTTGAGTTAGGGGACGGGGAATTGATCAACACCTCGTAGAAGAAGGAAGGCATTTGCACGAATAAATTTAGCAGTCCGACGTAACAAACATAAACTATACAGTGGGGAAAGTACAGAATATGTCACTACGTACGGGCTGCTAAACTGCGCGGTGGGGGGTAAGTACGAAAGATATCACTACGTACGGGCTACTAAACAGCGCTGTGAGGGGAAAAATACGAAAGATATCACTACGTACGGGCTACTAAACTGCTCTGTGAGAGGAAAATACGAAAGATATCACTACGTACGGGCTACTAAACTGCGCTGTGAGGGGAAAATACGAAGGATATCACTACGTACGGGCTACTAAACTGCGCTGTGAGGGGAAAATACGAAAGATATCACGACGTACTGGCTACTAAACTGCGCTGTGAGGGGAAAGATATCACTACGCTCGGGCTACTAAACTGCTCTGTGAGGGGAAAAATACGAAATATATCACTACGTACGGGCTACTAAACTACGCTGTGAGAGGGAAAATACGAAAGATATCACTACGTACTGATTACTTAAGGATCGGATTTCTCGTTTATACCCTTGCGAGAGTATAGTAAAAAAAGATCAAAATAGTTTTGAAACCAAAACTCTTTTTTTAAAAAAAAAGCAGAATGGAAAATTTATAAAAAAAACGGAATTTAATTCAGGAACTGTTATAATTTCTAGGGTGAAAAATGAAATAAATAAAAGGATTGTGTACTAGAATTTTATGTCTGGTCGAAGGATGACCATGAAAGTTATCAAAACATCCGCACGACACGAATTATTTTGGAAACTCCTGTATATTACGTATATCCTCTCCAGACGGCAGTATTGCATGACTGGAGATAAATAGAATCGGCGGCAGCAGAAGGTTTGCGGCATTTACGTGGTCAACCCGAAAAACCACAAAAATCATTGTGAATTCTCTCTCCTTCAAAAACACCGGTTGACAGCTGCCTTATTATTCACCTTAAAGAGTCGCACTCTTCATTAACAAACAGGTGGTTTTTACCTTTTTACCTCCCCCCCTCCTTTTTTCAGCTACCTGTTGACTTTTATTTAGTCTATGCCAAAAAAATTAACATTGTATCGAACTCAGAAGATAAAAGCTCAGATTGAATTTAATAATCGGTGCCTTGTAAGCTTAAAGTCACTGTGAGCGTACTGGTAATTATAGAAGAATTAAGAAAAAAAATTGAATGAAAATATCTACTTAAGTAAATACCCCATTTGATTTTGTGTCCTATTGCAATGACAATAATATTTTAAGGCCCGCAATGGACTGATCGCAAAGACACGGTTCCCAGTAGAAAACCGAAGTCAAGCATCACTGGCTGCGGTCAGTAAGCGGGTGGGTGACCACTTTGATCAGTCTGCATAGGGACTGAGGTTGTCTCGTCAAACTGTTCTACCGCAAACTGCTTGATTTCGCGTGCAGGTCATTCGGTCATTCACCAAAGCAGGGGAGCCCATCCCCTCTACAGAGGATCGAGATTGCCATAGTATGTCTTCGATCTGAAGAATCTCTTTGGCACTTTTGAAAAATAACCATATATTTGATAACACAAGTTAAAGTGTGCCAAAATATATGCATAGCATATTTACGTCCTTTTAGGGTGCACCCCAAATTATCAAGGATGTTTCCCAAACCGTCGCCAATATCCCATTGTGTAGTAATAACGTAACGTGGCGTAAATAAAGTATACCTACTTATCTACCTTAAAAAAGTAACTGGTGAATAATAATTATTCGCAGTGCTTGTAAAAACTAAGCGAATTTTCCTTAATTTAGTACACGCATTTTTTCTAGGCGTGAAAAATTTAAATTTATTGTTTAACATGCTTAGATATTGTTATTCGAGCAAATAGCTCAAAATAAGATAAAAGAAGAAAAAAAAAAATTACACGCATTTTCAGTTGTGTCGAGAAATGAAAATGTTTGCAGTTGAAATGCAACATCTACAAACTTGTTCGCATTTATTTATGAATCATTATTTAGGGATTTCTTATTTTAAAATTGAAATTATATTATTTGTTTTCAATTTTGTCCAGTTTAACTGTGCACGCAAATTTCGATTTCTCAGAAACTATGCGACCGATTTCGCTCAAGTTTTTCTTTTTCACGTCAGATTAGATACTTTAAGATAATGTTAAAAAAACTGTGTACCTTACAACTCAAAATCTCTTCAATCATTATTAACTGAAATAAGAAAAGATGAATAATTACTGGATTTTTTTTTTACATGGAATTATCTTTGGATAAACGAATTTTATAATTGTATGCAAAAATTTTTCCATTCGCATAGAAAGTTCTCGAGATATGCGAAAAGTAAAATTAACATTAAGGGGTCCAAACTTTGGACCACACTCTTGACCAAACTACGAGGACCATATTCTCTATTCCTACCTTCTATAGTTCGGGGGTTAGAAGTCCAAATCTGTCCAAAAGGAAAATATATGTTTCTTCAGAGAAAGTGCGTCTTTGCGTCTGATTTCTTAACTTAAAATATGGTCTACATTAATTAATTAGCATATTTGTGGACACCCCCTCGAGCCATTAAAATTGGGTATTGGAACGTGAAGATCATTAGATCAAAAGTTATTCTGGATTATCCCTTTTTTGGCACACTGGAGATGCATATTATAACTTTATACGTGAAATAAAATACTCATAATTAACGTATAATTTTTATACGCATACTTTTGTCGGTACTCGTGCACCAATTTTAAAGACTTCTATAGTTTCTCATGCCAGTTTCTAAAGTTTCATGGACTTAAAACCAGCACTTAAAAACATGCAAATGAGTTTTTCGTAAATGATAAATAATAAAAAATTCATTAATAAAACATATTTATGACGGCTATCACTTTGACGGATGATTTATATTAAACATATTTTTCATAAATGTTCCATTATTTTGAATTAATTTAGGCCAAAATGAGTGAAGAATATTATAGTTAACATTTTACTAATTTATGATTATGAAATACAGCCTGAAACACTGGTGTCTTTTTCTGCGCAAAAAGTAAAACCTTCCAAACACGGCTCACTATAAAACAAAAATTTTTCAAATTCGTACTTATTTATTATTTAGATCAAAGAAAAGCAGCTATTGGTTAAATTTTTGAATTTGAATGAAAGAAAAATTTCAAGCTATTTTTTTTTAGACTTTATATTTTAGTACGAACATAATTTCGATAATCTAACAGATTTTTTTAAGTAACTATAGTAATTATTAACTTTAGTTACTATATATAAAGTTTTTTAGTTCAAAATTTCATGTATTTATTCTATTTATTCCATGAACTGAGTAATTACTTCATTTTGTAAACAAGCATTGTTAAGTATTTGGCATGCTTCTGTCTTCTGCGAATCGATGGAAATCAGTGCCAATGACATCACATTTCGCAATGAATTTCCCCATTTTTTAATTCATAGTTTATCAACAACGAAGTTTATTGTGCACGAAGTTTATTTTGTTCATCTTCGTTTGGAATATATTTATTCTTGGAAAGGTATGCAAATGTTTATCATTAGTAGGTTAAAAAAATAAGCACAGGTTCAGGTTTGCTTAACGCAAATATGAGTTATTTTAATTAATTTAACCGTAACCGAATGAATCGAGAATACAAATTGGAAATTTTTTTTAAATGCAAATCTATGCAAGGTAAAGTAACAATTCTTTTTAATATTTCTTATTCGAGGGAAGGGGTTTTGGACGAATTTCGAAATTTTTATAAATGCAGGCATTGTTTTTTAAATTTTTTGTACTGTTGTGTCTTTAAAAAATATACAAGAGAATGCAAATCTTCAATGAGTCATTTCAAATTTAATTAAAAACTAAAAAAACTAAAAAAAAAAAAAAAGGCTTGATATTTAACAGAAAATTGAAAGTTCCGTGCTTTCAATATTAAAATGTTTTGATTTATTTTGAATAAAAATACTTTAAATTTGCTTTAAGATGCTTAAAAGTTTTTTTTCTTAAAGTATATAATTTAAATTACATATTTTTCCTTTTTATTATTTCTTTTTTAACTATTTATGAAATTTAAATTTTTCTTGCAAATTTCCCGATGACAAATTTAAATAATATAACTGAAATATTTAAATTCAAATTGCATGCTTTGAAAAATATTGTTTGAAGTTTTAAAAAGCATGAAATAATTATTATGGAGAAAAAAAGCCTTCTAAGTTTCAGCATCCTCTGAAGTTCAGTATAGAGAAAAAGCGAAACTAATTGTCACTTAGCGTTTTAAATGAGATAAAGCGGAATTTTTTTTTCAAATTTGAAAGCTAATAAACAATATTAATCTTTTAGTAATAAGAAAAGCTCAGGATTCATAAGAATTTTGTGTTTCAGATCGGGGATAAATCGAGGATATTTTAATTCACGATGCAAATATCTATTAATAAAATAAAAACAGATTCTCGAAACTTTCATCTGCTATAAATTACTTTTTGATCTTTTTTTCTCTGTTTTATTTTTGAATCGATTTTATATTTGGAAAATATTAAATGGCAGTCATTTTATATGTAAAACAGATTAACATCTATCTGAAATACATAAAATTAAAAATAATTTTATTTATTTATTTTTTCTAAAGCTAACGTTTCAGTTATATATTTTTATGATTTTTATGATTACCATAACTGTACAACTTTTGTTCAAAGCAAAATAAAAGCAAAAATAATTAATGATAAGCAATTTACTCATGTCATGACTCGGAGATTCCAAAATTAAAAACTAACATTACGAATTCTTACTTTAGGTCTTTTAAGTGATAATTTTTAAGTGATTAAGTGATTACTTTTTAAGTGATAATTTTACATTTAAAAATGAAATGAATATTCAATAAATTTCAAAGATACACCACTATTAGGTGTTACGTAAGGCAAATTTTTTTAATGATCACGAAAACTTATTTTGAAATTCTCATCATTTTTTTTTACGCTCCATATGATATAATATAATACAATCGGCTTATAATTATGAAAAGAAATATATTGCAGTACATATTCCCTTCATTTATAACATAATGTATGTAAAAAGACGCCATAGAAACATAACTATAAATTGATGTTTTATAGAAATTAAGATTGTTGGAAACTTTAAAAAAATTATTTTGCAATATTTATTTGGGACTCTTGGATAAATAGGTTAAATGCGTTTCTCAGCTGAATTTAATAACTGTTAATGTGTTATCGTATGAGTTAAGTTAATCATTATTATGCTCGATTTATTTATTTTTCTTAGTAACGACGCATTATTATTTATTTAGTTTAAGAAAATGCATTATTAACAAAAACTATTTGAAATGCTTTGGAAGTTCGGGATAAAATAATCAAAATACAATATTAGTTGAGAAAGATTGCAATTTAAAATAATAACATATTAACGATGCTTTCAATGTGATAAATACCACATACATATCATGTAAATCTGTTTAAGAATTATTTAAACAATTCTCATAAAATAGTTTTAAAAAAAAGAAAAAAGAAACAGCCATTTCGAAATTGTTAACAGTGTATATTCGCTCCTATTAGGCTTTATTTCCTTATGAAATTTAAATAGAGTAAGGAATTATCATAACTCAATTATTTGCATAATATTTTTAAAAAAAGATGTTGACAATCTCAAGTATTTCTTCCAACGATCGTTTTCAACACTTTTGATCTAAGTTTGTATTCGGCCTAAATTTTAATATATTTACATGGTTCTTTTTAAATTTTAAATTAAATGTAAAATAAATTCCCCAGAACACAATGCATATACGAAATACAATAATTATTCCACTTAGAATAGCTTTAAAATAAAAATTTTCTAGTCTTTTAAAAGAAAATCTTAAATTTGTTAGGAATTGAGCTGTAAAATTTTAAGAAAAAAACTGTTTCCTAAAATATTACATTCTCTGGGAAATAAGAAATGGTGAAACTAGTATCTTATAATCCGATAGTTAAAATCTTAATGCAATTTTATATTTCATAAAATATCAAATTCTCACGTTGGTATAAAAATATTTTAGATCTATTATCTTAGAAGTTAAGTTTTGAAATCTTACTACAATTATTATATTCCTTATAAAATCATTTTCTCCACTCTAGCATAAGAAAAATTTGTCATCTAAGTTGAACGTTGAAATTTTAATACAATTATATTTCGTAGAAAATTAAATCCTCTTCACTAGCACAAGAAACATCTTAAATTTGTCATCTTCTAAGTTGAGTGTTGAAATTTTAATACAATTATTATATTCCCTAAAAAACTAAATTCGCTACGCTAGCACAAGAGAATATCTTGAATTTTTTAAAAGATAAGCGTTGAAAATTTAAAAATATTTATTTATTTCCAAGAAAATTACATTTTCTGATAGAAATTTTAAATTTGCTACCTTCTAAGTTGAATGCTGTAACTTTAAAATGCTTAAACCATTAAGGGGAATATTGGACTTATAATTCGAGAGAGATTGTTTTTAACGGAGAATATTTTATTTTCTTCTCCCATTTGTTTCCAATGTATGTGAAAGAACTTCTCGAATGAATGAAGATGAGTAAAGGTATGTTACTTCCTACGTGTACTCGTTATCTAACCATCTTACAAAACACGTCTACTCACGTACACACACTTGATGACAACTTTCGTAGAATACTTTCGTTTATGAATTAGAATTCTGTCCATTCATGACGTCAAGTAAAGGAATCCCTGCCAATGAGAGCACTTCATCTTACGCGCCATTCTCATCTGCTCTTAGACGATACGTGATAATTCTCAGCATCCTTTTCCCCAGCCAATGAACGCTCCCTCGTACCTACTTGCGGTGAGTGACGTCAGACTTTCTCCTTTCGCTCAGGTGAGTTAGTTTTTCACCACTTGGCGCGTTTTTCGCTTTTCTGGGCGAAAGGAATTATTTTCGTTCGCATCAACAGGTGACAACTCAAAAAAAGATATATATTTTAATGAGTAAAATGTTTAGGAAATCGAATAATAGGTAGTATTTCTATCAGCCACACGCACTATTATACTTTGTATTAAAGTAAAAATACATAAATTTCTCTTCCCTTTTAAAATTAAATTGCACTAATAATAATAAGTAAATTTAAACTTATGATTTTGCTTGATTTTATTGTTTTAAGAGGACTAAATGTGATTTTTCTCGTTGTTAAAATCATAGACAATCGTGCTTTACATAATTTATTTTGGCCAGACACAAGTTACAAGATTCTGAATTGCTTTCTTGTTTTGTTATCAGACATAGTTTCGAACATCGTTGAGCTGTGTTACTTTTTCTTATAATTATACAATATATTTTATTTTCATTAAATTTTGGTGCATCATACCTTCTTTTGTGCCATTAAATTGTCAATTCAATTAATAAATCGAAGCAATTGCATTCTCTATGAAAATTAATATTGATTCTTTACATTAGCAATAATAAAAAAATGAGATTTCAAATTTTTTTTTATGTATTGCGAACGCAAATCTACAAATATTTCATCTAGTTGTCTCTATGGTTTCTGAGTAATTTAAATTCTTCGACATCTATCTATAATTGGAGGCCGAAACATTTTATAAAAATTATATCGTACTTATTAGATTTCTATACAATAAGTATACACTTAATCATTTTTTACCTCTAAAATTTTACTGAACACTGAGTAAAATTTTAAGGGAAAAATATTTATAAGGAAAAATTTTGTTCTAATATTTATTATTTTACCTATAAATTACTTCATTTGATCTATTTTATTTGATACTTTGAGTGCAACGAGAATCCCTATCTGTTGCATGTGTTTTAATGGATCGATAACCGCACTTGGCGAGGAAAGGAACTCCCGCGGAAACTCCGAAAGTTGCGCACTTGGCAACCCTTCTCCTGAAAACCCACGTGTTTCTGTCCTCTCCCGAATCCGGAATATGAAAGTAAAAGTAAAAACAAACGATTCTAAGTGAGAATCCGCAAGCAGACATTGCCCCTCCCACCACCATCCCCCGCCGTTAACGGTATTTATAGTCATTGACTATAAAAACGGATAATTCTTAGCATGTCCGAACATTCTAAAAGAACGAGCTACCCAGTATTTTTCTTTTTTAATACTTGTGGTGGTGGAATCACTATTCTGACGGGTCCGTAGATGCAAAAGAAGAATTGTGACCTCGCCTTTGGATTCGGGCAACCATGTCGCGACTTACGGTAGTTTCTCATTTGAGTTTTAGTCCACTTCCATGCGTAGCCGGTCGTGCAACGTCGCGCTGATACGGCGCAGGTGGGATAGAATCGGAGTGCCGCACATCGGACCGGCCCAGCAAACGATTTTTTTTGGAACATTTTAATGCCAAGATGTACTTAGCGGATTGTACTTTAAATTAGTTCATATATATTTAAATAGTATTCTTTTGTTTATTGTTAACAAAAGAAAACGTGAAAAGAAAAACATACAAACTTGCCTCAATTTTAGTGAAACTAATGAATGAATTGAAATACTTCGTGCAAACTTATTCCCTGCCATGCCCTCTTGTGTTGTCTAAAAGCGCCTTCAGAAGAATTATTTCCTTTTTTCCAGAACTCTTTCTTGGAATTCTAGGGGTTTTCGTCTGCTTCCTCCGAGCCAGGACTTTAATTCTTCTAATTCTCATGATGTCAGCTTCTGGAGAAGCTAGGCCGTTAGGTAACGTCGAGTCTACACTGCCTCCCGCGAAAGCTCGTAGCTTGCAGAGCATCATCGATGAAATCTTATCGACAACAAATTCGTCGGACATATCGATGCATCACGATATTTATCGACGATCTCTGGAGAGGTGGTCGAATCCTTGTGAATTGCCGGGATTCATATTTGATGACTCTTATATGGAGGGTGTGCCGCACGCTGACCCCGTCGAAACGGCTACTAGGATTCTACAAGCGACGAGGTCGGCACGGGGGCCTGCTCAAAAACTCCTCTACGATTATGTAAGTACATTTCGATAAATGGTTTAACATGTTTATGTGTATGTTATTTTATTTTAATTGTAGAAAATCGACATGTTAAGTGAGATTTTGATTAATTCTCGAAATTCTAGGTTTCAGATATAACAATTATAAAACAATATTTCGAATAAATAATAATAAAAATATTCCTAATAATATTGAAGGATGTATACTTAAATCTAATTGAACTGTAGTTAATAAATTGTGATTCTTTAATCAAAGAAAATAGATGAAAAGCCTTGTTTAAGAGAAGAGTTCTATTTATTTATATTTTGAAATATATTTTACAGCATCAATCAGTTCCCATTTATAATAAGCAGGTTCTGAATATCGCAATAATTTAATTTAAAAAAAAAAAAAGACTTTCTAAATCGTTTTCATTTCTGACTTACTTTAAATCGTTTGCGTCCTGCAAAATGTGCCCTTGATTTTGTCAATCATTCTTTAGGCTGTTCCATGACAGTAACTAAAGAACATTAATTTCAAAGGAAAAATATGATTTGGTAAATAGCTTCCTAACCTTTCTACGCATTCTATAGCGCATTCTTATTATTGTTATTATTCTTTTTTAAATTGACTCAAATATTGCTGAACATGTTCCTCTAGACTCAACAATTATTATTTATTTTATTAAATGGTAGGAATAGAGTTAGGTATAAATGTTTACTAATATAACGACTGTACAATGTCAGAATAATATTTTATTTTAGTCTATTATATTTATTTTTGTATTCTATTTTTGTAATTTTATTGATTATAAGGAAACTTTATTTCATTGTTAAATTTGTGGGTTAGTAATTTTATAAGATTGATAAGAATGCGATAGATATCAACATAATAACAAACTGACGAATTTTAAAATTTTATTGCTAGCGTTTTAATTTTTTTTTAATGGTTGAAAGTCTCTGAAATTTTAAATATTGAATATTACTTAACATTCTTTTCATGCTCTTCGAAATTCTTCATTTAGTATATAAATTCCTTATAATCGTTTGCATCCATTTAAAATAAAAACAGACTTAAAGAATGCTCAAAGTTAAACAAAAATGACAATAAAATTTTCAAAAAAACATTTTTTCTCAATAATTTAATAAAAATTAATTTTTTTGTGATATAATTTGCTATTTATTGTGATTGTTCTGTAATAATCACTAAAGAAAAAGAAATAATTTGAAAAAAAAGAACGCTGAAACCTATTATTTTGATTATATAACGCAGCCAAAAAGCTAGAAAAAAGAGAGGGGAAAAAAAAAAAAACCTTTGACGAACTAAATTTCGTTTGAAATGCTTTGTATATTTACAAACAGACAGGAACTTAACTATGAAGTACTGAGAAAAAACCAGGAAATAAAATCATATTTCGACAAATTTGGTAAACACGACTATAATAAACCGAATGATAAACAGTGGCGTATTTTTTTCTTTCTTTGGCGATAATAGAACCTAACTGACGTTTTCTTCTAAGAACATTTATACAATGCGAGAAATTATTTTTTGTCTGGTATGTAGATGGCAGATACTCCTTTAAAGAATAATTTCCTTTTTTTTCGTGCAGAAAAATCACATTTAGATTATACCTGTATACAATTTAAATAATTACATTATTAATTGTAATAAGAGCTTTATATATTTTTAGACAGTATATGTTCCAATAAAAAATCTAATATAGTTTAAGAGATTTTCTGAGGATTTTTTTTTTCATGAGAAAGTTTTTTGTAAGAATGTTGTCTATCTTATCTATAAACGGTTGATATCACCTTTAAGATACCTTTATTTTTTGTAATTTTTTATTATTGATTTTTACTTTTTTATGAAAGAAATTGATATCGTTGCTCTCAGCTGAAAGATAACATTTTCGTAATTGTACCTTTTAGAAATAGTGTTTAAAAATTGAAATAGTTTTTTTTTTCTGTGTTAAATTAAACTAAATTACGTTACTAAGTTTTAAGTCCTTTGACTTTAATAATAAGTTGCTTAAGCTTCTGTCGTAACAGATATGATGCAATATGATTTTTTCATTCTATGAATGAAATTAAAAATTATGTGCCTAATATTTCTTCGTACATCCTCTTCTCTCTTATTTAATTCAACTTTTAAGTTTCAATACAATCAGAAAATTTACACCTCGATTTATACAATTAAAATTCTTATTTTTTCTTTCGTTAAAATGTTCTTAATTTATGTCTCTTAGTTATACGCGTATAGTAAAGGAAAAGCGAAAGTATAATATATAAATTATTTCCCTGTATTTAATCGATACTATCAATTCTCCAACCAATAAAAAAATATCGGTCTCACTGATTATAAGGGTTTTTCCATTTGATACTTTCCTTTTAAAATGAAGATTACGCGAAGATATCACAAAAGAAAAGGTCTGAAGATTTATTATTTAGTGTATGCAAACAGAAAAAAGTGTTCTAACCTATTTCATATCACAAAAGTAGCTATTTTCCAGTATAACTTCTTTTTTTCTTCTTCAATTCATTTATTTTTTACGTTTTGAAACTCATCATTAATATATAAATGTGTGGTAAAATTGAAGTTGCTATCATATTAGCATTTTACATTAATAAATTGGCGAAGATAATTTATCATTTCGCAATGGAATCAATGACGTAAATTTTACTAAAAAAAGGAAGCAAATCTAACTATGTACAATTCATATTTCAGCTGATTTTTCACAAAAAAAATTTATCAGTAAATAAATGAATTTAAAATCGTGAAAATATAATTTATTTTTAAAGACATAATTTTATATATGATAATCTAACACCATGAGGAAAACTGTAAATAAATATATGCAATTAAAACATCCACCGACTTTTTAATTTTTATAAAATTTTTTATTTCATTTACTTGAAAGTTTAAAAAAACAAACAACGAAGCATTCATATTTCGAAATTGAATAAAGGACATATTTTTAATAATACTAAAAAAGAAAAAACTAAGATAGTAAAATATAAATAAAGATGCATAATTAAAACATTCTTCGGTTTAATTTTTTAAAACTATAACTTTAATTATGCATTATTTCAGAGACAAACGAGGAAATATAACCTTAAAAAAAACTCGCGATTTCCTTTTTCAATGTATTGCTTAACGTTTTTCATTTTTTTAAAACATCTTTCAATGGTCATTATCGTAATTTTAGGTTAGAAAAAGAGATCATCATTATAATATATATATTTTTTCCCTGAAAATGAAAGCCTCTGTAAGTTGACTGAAAAAGAAGATGGAAAGATGAAATAAATAGATATGAGAGGCATAGTCATAGGAGGTGACTTAATTCCTCCTTCACTTGAGTCGAATAATGATTAACCACAGCGGGTGGAAACTACCCAGAACTTAGTTTATGAGACTCGATGCTGCGGTAGTCTTGATTAAAATTACTTTTGGTTCAGCTATTTTATTAGGATTTTATTGATTTACTTTTGTTCATCGCACAGGAGGCTGTCTCGTCCTGGTACAAAAATGTATTTTTGGGATAAGTAATGTTTCGTTTTCTATTGTATCGTTAATTTGGAATAATTAGAGTTAATTGGTAATGCTCGATTAAGTTGGATAATCGCTAATTGGAGGAAATCAATGATTATAAAAATGTTTTTTACTCCAGTTTGTTTTTTGAAAATTGGCAACAGTACATAAAATGTTATATTTATTGCTAGTACAACGACAATTACAGATTCCCCAATAGAAAAAGATGTTTTCAATTGTTTTACTTTTAAATGCTAAACGTTAATGTAGGATTTAAAATATTTTTAAGGGTGATATCAACTGTGAATTGTATTTTTATATTTTAATTGTGGATCGTTATTAATTTAATTTTTTCTTTTTTTGTGGATGTATTTGACATTTAATTCATTTATGCCAAATTTTCTTCGAATTTTTTTATTTTAAATAATAAACTTTAATTATGAAATAAACGTGGTAAATATATCAGAAAAAAATTAAAACAGGCTTTTTTTTTTAAAAAAAAAATATACTAACTTTTTCTATTCAAAAGAAAACTATTGGATATTGTAAACAAAATACTGAACACCATATTTTTTATCAAGAATAAACTAAGATGTAATTTTTAAGTTTCCATATCAAGTATTTTGACCAACATACTTTTTAACCGCAAGATGCTAATAATTCTTAATGTGTTATTAAACGTATTCCCTAAACCAATTCCCTTTTCTTAAACGTATTTATATGAAGTGAAAATATTTCATGTGTATTAATTTATGGAAATAGATAATTTCGCAAACTTTCTTGGTTACACAATTGTTACAGGATGGTTTATAGCCATTAATATATTTTTATTTTTTCTAAATGATTATTATTTTTCAAAGAATGCAATGTTTGAGCGATAGCTCTTTGATTTTTTAATAAACAGCTTTATTTCAAATTTGAAATAGAAAGTTTAATGCCCATGTTATATTGAAATGCGTGTTTCAAATTTATAACATTTAATAAGTGTTTATTTATAGGTTTAAATTTAATGAAAAGTTTTCTTATAGTTAGCTTTTTTTTCTTCAAATACATGCAATTTTTAAATTTTTTTGGAAACTTCAAAACTAAAAGTCACATAGTTTTATTTATAATCGACTGAGTTCAATTCTTTATTCGATTACAAACTAGTTATTATGTAAATCTGAGTAAGATTTACTGTATTTTATAAATTAGTTTATAAACAGTTATAGCAGAGTATAATAAGATGAATTAGAATGTAAATAATTTATTTGCTTTGATATTTGTCACTTTTATTATCGCAATTCTTTTAACTTTGATAGTGTATAGTTGTACTGAACTATGATTTAAAACCGCGAAATAAATTACTATTTCCTAAGCGTCAAGTATAAAGGTAGCATATCAGGCGTGTACTCAGAAAAAAAAAATAGAAGAGTTATTCCAAAAATGTGAGCCAGTTGATATTAAAATGCCAATGACTCAGACTTACAATGATCGATTGGCGGATTTTGCTTTTTGATTTCAATGGCAGAAACATTCACAATCAGAGCCAATAAAAAATCAACGCCAAAAAATGGCAAAAAAAAAAAAATCAAGTTTAGTTTTTTATGGGTAAGGTTGTACAAAAAGGGTTAATGTGAGATGTAATTATGATGTAATTTTCACCCTTAGGCTCTGCACCTGATGTACCACTTTGAGTAAGATTAAGATTAAAAAAAAAAGAAAGAAAAAAGGAAACACAATAACATTGAAGTTCGATAGAGGAGGGGTAAAGAAACTGACAACTCGTGTTGCGTGTTCAGGATCAAATGTTAAGAAGTGCAGGTTTGAAATACTCGGCTATTGTATTTAGGGGAGGATATGTAAATTTAGTTGAAGTCTTGGAGGAGAACGTTGCCGTGCGTGTTTCATACACGTTTTAACAATTTTCTTCTATTTTGAAGTTCCTTTTGATATGCACATCCTAATAGTTTCTTCGAGTTAATTTTTTTTTGTTGTTGTTATTGAGATAATATTTGATGTATTTTATAAGGTTGAAATATTATTCGTTTTCTTGTTTTCACTTTTGAAACTCCAATTGATATTTAGCTTTCGTTTTTAAAACACTATGATATTCTGCTTTCAATGCTGAATTACTATCTGATATCTTAGATATACCTTAACAGTTTTTCATTTTTCGATTTAAATTTGCTGTTATATAGTTATTATTTTTTTTATTTGATGCTTTTACTTTTGAATTACTATCTGATACTCCTTTTGGTATATTTCAACAGTTTTTTTTTTTTTTTTAAATTTAAATTTGATGTTAATTTTCGAAATAAATCTGTTATATATTTAGTATATATTTTTTTATTTAATGCTTTTACTTTTGAATTCCTGTTTAATACTTCTTTTAATATTTATAGATTTTTTTCTTTTGCTTTTAATTTTGAATTACAATTTGATACATCTTAAGATTTTTATTATTTTTTTATATTTATTGTTACTTTTTGAAACATTTCATAATATCTTCGTCATTTTTTTTTTTTTTTTTTTTTTTTTTTTTTTTTNTTTTTTTTTTTTTTTTTTTTTTTTGGAAACGTTATTTGATACTTTTTTGATACATCTGAACATTATTTCAATGACTTTGCGATTATATTTTTAAATACTGTATTTTACTATAAAATATTCTTACTTTTTAATTCTACTTATATAGGAGACTCCATATATAGGAGATTTTAAAATATGTTATTTAGTAAGTGTTTTTGGAAGTACAGTATTTAATTTATTATATTTACTTATTTTATCTATTATCGGTTTTAAGCACTGTGGAAAAATACACAGCTGCAAGTAAACTGTAAGTTTATTTTTAGATTAAAAACAGTAAAAAAAATTCATAAGTTTGAGTTAAGTATTTTATTTTTAATGGGCATTTTTATTTAATTTAAAATCCCTTTAAATGCCATATTTAGTTTTTTTTTTAAAGAAATACATGCATATTTCGTTATTATACGGAATAGGAAACCCCAATTTCTCTCCTTTTCTCTTTTTTTTTTAAAAAAAAGAATATAGTTTAAGGTATAGTTAAGTTGAGTGGAGAAATTTATATGGGAAAAAAAAGGGAGAAAAGGAAATACTTTTCAGTATTTGGCGGAAAGTGGCGATGTGTTGCTTTCATGAAGCGTGTCGTTATTATTTAATGACACCTTTTTAAATTTAATTTAAAAAAAGTTTTATTAATTTTAAAAACTCTTCAATTTCCTTATTTTAATTATTTTTTCAAGAAATGAATGCGTAGTTTGATATTATACGGGGTACGATCCCCCAATTTCCCTTCCTCCCTCTCTTTCAAGAGAATATAGTTTAAGGTATAGTTAAGTGGAGTGGAGAAATTTATATGGAAAAGAAAGGAAGAAAAGGAAATACTTTTCAGTATTTGGCGGGAAGTGGCGATGTGTTGCTTACATGAAGCGTGTCGTTATTATTTAATAACACAATGGATTCGGTCTTGTGATGTCACATCAAAATTCAATCTACCCCTACTCCCTCCCCCCTCATATTCATTTTCCCTCTTGTCCACAAATTCTTTTGTACATTCCGCGTATTTCTCTCTCTTTTTATTTTATCTTCCATATCCCACGAAAGAATAACTGAAAACAACACTGCTCACGCGTGTTACGATGACTAAAGATGTATTTAGAAATTTCCTACGTCTATTAGATCGGTGATAGTTGATTTTTACAAAAATGATTCATTTGAAGTTATGCGTATTTTTTTAAAAAAAAGGAAAATTCTAAAATAAATTATTTTTGGTTATATTCATATTATTGAAATGAGAAAATACAATTAGATATTAGAAAATATCAAAATTAGAGAATGTGGAAAGCTATCTCAAAATTTTTAAGCTGGTGTTGAAATGATAAAAATTCTTATTGAAGAATTTAGATTAACCCAAGTTATCAAATCACAATAAAGTTTTGAAATAAACAAATAAAGTTAATAAATTAACACAAAATAACACTTTCCGTAAGGAACTTTTGATTTGTGTCTAACAGGAATTATCAGTGCCATTTTATTTGTTTTGTTATTTTTTAGGCTAAATTTTACAAAAATGAATAATATCACTTTTATATGGTTATTAAAATCATTTCTAAATGATAATAAAATTTACTTACGGTGTATCAATCTTTCTCTGGAAAACAGTAAGTTTGTGAGTAATTAATTATAAATTTTAGTGTGTGTATTAATTTTTTGTGTGTATGCTTCGAAATTAAAAATTCGGTTAAAATTATTTTTGTAATTATTTTAGTATGAAAAAATTAACCTACGTAAAATACAAAATTTATTCAATATTTACTAACTCCCTCTGACCAGGAAACATGAGTAAAATAGTATAAATACATGCAAAAACATGTAACGCTAGTCCCTTCGATGGAACTTACCTGCACAGAATAAAGCCGATAAGTAGCTGCTAAACGACTGTTTCTGTAACTCTGAATGGTGACGTACCCATTTTCCGAATTACTGCGTTCGAACTTGATAATTGTAATCTAAAGAGTTTTGTTTGTAATTTATATGCACGATTTATAATTTATGCCATAGTAATTTTATGTCATATAAGAGTAAAATAGTATATCTAAATTTAATCATCTGTAATGAATAAACAAATATTGAAAGCTTTTAAAATGAAACTACCCGTGGAAATTTTTTTAATTGAAACTTTAATACTTTGAAGGTTTAATTTATTTTAAGAAGACTTTTGGACAAATTCGAATAAACGAAACGCATTGGAGGATTAAGAACAATAGTGAACTTACTGAGAAATGAATTCTATTTATTCATATCTCGAAGAAAATTTTATAGGATCACGCTTTTTCCATACATTAATTATATGCACTGATTCATAATACCGTAATCAACTTCATAAAAGAGACACTTCTTAATCTTTTTCATTTTTTTAAAAAGTCAAATTGTTACTATAACTACAGTACTGCCATTAACAATTCTAAATCGTTTGCGTCCTTCAAACATCGCCATGATTTTGTCAATCATTTTTTTTTTTTTTTTTGCGGCTGTTAAAGTCAGTTTTATTACTCAAAATTAACTACAACTCTTACCAATTATAGCTACCGATAATAATTCTAAATCATTTGCACCCTTTAATTCATTGCCATAATTTTGTTAATCATTCTTTTGGCTGTTTAAATCAAAAGTATATTACTCAAAATGAACAACACCTTACTTCATCATATTTTTCAACTACTATATATTTTATATTTTTAAAGATTTCAAATTTCATTGCAAATGGTGAGAGAACGAACGTTCTTATTACTTGACTTTCTTATTAACTTTCTTTCTTTAAAACAAGAGTATGGAATCTTATTGGGCATGAGAATTTCGTGTAACTCTCCTAGACGGCTATTTGTTCCGAATGCGTTGTCATTCCAACTACCACATTACACATGTAAATTGCGCAGAATAAAGGGGATAATAAATTCTTGACTTGTGTCACAGGATTGCTGAGCCATGAATTCGAACTCTTCTCCTTTTGGGTAGTCTGGGCGCAAATATATGAACCTTTAATTTGATCTTTTGCTTTCTTGATACTCGCCATCTTTTAACCATTTTTATCATTGTCTTTTTGATGACTCTTTTGAGTGCACGTAGAAGTTTTCGGAGTCTGACACTGTATTTTGTTAACTTAAAAGTTTGTTACAGAGACAATTATTAGATCATTATTAAATAATTATAAAATTAAGTTTTAAGTTTGTTATGCCATTTATTAAAAACTGATTAGCAAATACGATTAGTGAATATTAAATACCACCATAAAATATAGGCACCATTTTGTTAAGTAAGTTTTTCCAAAAGGTTCTTAAAATTTTAGCAAATTTAATGGATGTAAAAAATTTTGTAAGCTATAGCATCGAGAACTGTTTAATTATTAAAAGATGTTTTAGCTAACCAAATATTTTGACTTTTAATTCTAACTACTCCTTTGAAAAGCATTTTTAGATAATGTATAAAATTTAAGTCTTTTTTAAGTAAATTCATGATAAAAAATTTCTTTTACAAAATAATGAAGGAATTTTTTAGGTTTTCTTTATGCGTGCTTTATTGTACTACAGTAAAAATTACCTAATATGGATTTAGCTTTTGGTTGTATTAATATTCTAGTAAATTAAATGACTAGATTTCTGAGGCTAAATTTCTATTGAAAACTCAAGTTCTATCATAAATTAAAGCATGTCCTAATATTTGGTATAAAAGTTTTTTTTGTTTTCTTAAATGGATTCAAAATTGCAAGCTCTTAAAAGTAAGTCGTTTCTGTTTTAAATCTGTGAATTGGCATGTTTATATTGTTTTCTGATTGAAGATTATGCTAACCTCGGTCATTCAATCTCTATTTAGTTTTTGAACTTAGGTCATATTTTTTCTTCTACATATTTTATTTTTTTGAAAAAAAGAAAGGAAAATAAATCATAAATGTTCCCTTTGTGATTAAATGGGCTACCTTTAATGTGGTATTCATGCTATTTTTTTTTAGATATTAATCATAAATCTAAACTATTACGAAATTTTCTAAAAAATATAAATTTTGCTTAATTTTTTTAAATTAAAGATTAGTTCAAACGCAACGTCTATTGTGTGGATTTGTTGATACTTCTGATTTTTTTAAATAAATTTTAATGGAATTCTTTTCCTTGTTATTAAAGAATTCTCGTTTTTCTAGAGCGTTTCTGGTGATGAGAATATTGAGAGTTATTAAAGAAGTTTATCATTCCAATGTTATTGAAAAAAAAAATTATTAATTATCTAAACTTTTATTTTCTGTTCAGTGCGTTGCTATTATAATATCGTTATCGTTGAAATCAGTTTAAATATCTTTTCTAAACTTGATTTGCAAGGTACTATGAGCCACGATGGTTTAGTAGTTAAAAGACTGTCCTGTCTTTTTGAAGAACTGGAGTTCGATCATCAGTGGCGACTTGAAACTCTTCCAGTTTCAAATCAATAGGTTCCATCTTGTCAGGCTAGAAAAAGTGGCATTGATCATAATGCTTACCTTATTTTTACATTCATGTCGTTGGTCTAACCCCCATTATTCCCCTGATTCACAACGGGCTGTTGCAGGAATGCTTTACTTTTTATAAGTTCAACTTGAATTGTAACACTTCATTAAGATTGATGCCAATTTGCACCATATTATGGCGCAAGGTGCCAATACTATGCTCAAATATTGAAACGATTGCGCGAGTTTACTTACATCATTGATAAAAATGAGATTGATGATGGGTTAAGTTTTAAGATTGATGCGAATTTGCATCATTAATTGGTTCTAGGTGCCAATATTACGTTTGAACATTGAAACGATTGTGTGAGTGTACTTACAGCATTGCTTTCTAAGCTCCCTTTATATGTAAATTAAAAATTAATGAGCTAATTTACTGAAGTTTTATTGAAACTTTTGCTCTTTATTTTAGGATAACTTTTGTTGCTCAGAAACTGTGCGCGATTGAGTTAAAATTTCTATAGTTAATGTAAAATAAAGCTCTTCTGCCAATAGATGTTACGAATGGGTAAAAATTCTAGCATTTACCAATCTATTATTTCTCTCAAGAACTTCACCTCAGAGGAACAGGATTGACTTCCAGTTACCGAGAAAAGGACGAACAATTATCTAAGAAGATATATATGAGGTAGTCCAACAAAATGAGAACAAGACAGTGTTTTTTTCTTTTTGTAAGCGGCGTTTAACTAGTTGATCCCTTTGTTGTACACACTTCTATGTGGTTGGGCGGGCCGGTGTTTCAGAATTTATGGAGCTCTGTTTGTGCGGAATAGACTATAAAATAATCGCAGAGGCAAATAACAAGGTTGGAGAAAGAATGATAAAAATTGTTTTCAGAACGAAAATTTCCACCTTCTTTGAAAGTGGTGGCATCGCTGGGGGCATTTTTAAATTTCACTTTATTTACTTATTTTCGCTAAGTATTATTATTTAAAGTAAAATTGCCACACCCATTGTGTTTAATTTAGAAAAGAATTTTTTAAGTTAAAAGCGTTAATTACATTTATACGCTTTTTCAGTTACATTGCATTTGAGATTAAGCTTGCTGTGATTTTCATTGCTTGAGAATATTTAAATTATTCCGATTATTAAATAATTTCCGATAATTATTCTGATAAAATGTTTTGGGAAAACTTTCAGTGATATTGGACTTGGTTATTTAGATGTTAATTTTGAGGAATATAATTTATCTCAACCTTTGAAAGCGAAATTATAGAATTTTTGAGTATATCATATGTAAAGTAGTGTAGATTTGAAAAGTAGTGTAGAGATTATTTCAAAAATATTTTAAGTCATGCTAACTTCTTTAGCTCATTTTTCTTTCACTTTCTTCCAGTTTACTATGATACAAAATTAAAAATCCATCGAAACGATCTAACATGCTTAAATCAATGATCTGTTATTTAGATTAAATGATGTAGTTTCAAAAGAGGTAAATCCTTGGAAAAAAGATTCGATCACGTCCATTTCTACATTTTTTTTACAATACAAGTGATTTTCTTGATAGGATTATGAAATCATATAAATCGTGCAAAAATTTTTATAGTAAGATGGTAAAATTGTATAAGTCGTAAATTTTTGTTTAGCAAGATGGTAAAGCCGTATAAATTGTATAAAAATTGTCATAGTAGCATGATAAAACGGTCGAAAGATTTTCTTAGTAAGATAGTAAAATTATAAAATTCTATAAAAATGTCCATAGTAAAACTTCAAAATTGTAATTTTGTTAGATAGTCCATTTTACTATGATACAAAATTAAAAATTGCTCGAAATGGTCGAATACGTTTAAATTAATGATCTATGATACAAATTAAATGATGTAGATTAAAAAGAGGTCGATCTTTTTCCTTGGCAAAAAGATTCGGCCACATCCATTTTTACATTTTTTTGCAATACAAGTGATTTTCAGGTTAAGATTATAAAACTGTATAAGTCGTAAATTTTTTGTAGCAAGATAGTAAAACCGTATAAATTGTATAAAAATTGTCATAGTAAGATAAAACCGTCGTATGATTTTTCTTAGTAAGATAGTGAAATTATATAATAGTATGAAAGTGTTCATAGTAAAATTTTGAAATTGTAATTTTGTTACATAATCCATTTTACTTCGATACAAAAAAAAAAACAACTCTCGAAATGATTTGCCACGTACAAATTAATGCACTATGATACAAATTAAATGATGCAGATTTAAAAGAGGTCGATCCTTGGGGAAAAAAAAGCTACGACAAAATCCATTTCTACGTTTTTTGCAATCTATGTAATATTTAACATTAACGAAACGAGAGAAAAAAAATTGCCTATCAAACAGGCAACTTAAACCTTTTCCTGTTATGAGAAAGTTCAACAGCGCATAACAATTAAAACACGATTTCTCCAATGACTGACAACATTTAGATGTCCATGTGGTTGAGGAGCGTAGGTTTTGGGAGATGAGCAATGATTTTTTGAGTAGGTGTCAAATCAGAGAGGTGAGGAGCGTTTTTTTTTTGTTGTCTTTTAATTTTTTGGAAGGATCGCTGGGAAAATGGGTGCTATTAAGAATAATGCATGAAAGTTTTATCATCATTAAGCATGATGGATTTTTATTGCCATCACGTGGGCGGCCAGCTATCGGAGGTGGCGGATACGTCACTGCCATTTCATTCAAATAATGATGAATCTTAATTTTGCTGCATTGTGGATTTAAAGGGTGGCATTTTGTCTGGGATTTGAAATGCTAATATTAGACCGGAGGGCATTAAATTTTGAGATTATTCTGAATAATGGAATAACTCTAGTATTCTGAATATGATGCAGAGGGAGATTCATGTGATCAGGATATTTTTAATTATTATTTTTTTTGTTGAATTGGACTTGTCAGCGAACAACAAAACGGTTAGATTCCAAACTGATATACTAATGATCTCATTGAAAATGTGATTTAATGCTTTTGCTTGCTTGCTTTTGCTATATATATATATATGGTCATTCAATCNTGTATATATATATATATATATAAACATTTTTTTTTTCCAAGCCACATTAAAATACATCCAAAACAAATTCCATCCCTTTCAAACGGAAGCTAGTCTCGTTCATTTCCAAAAATGGTTCACATTTCTTTTTCTTATTTATCTTGTTTTTCCCAGCCTTGCTAAATCTTATTTTTAAATGTCCTGGCAGGCTGCAAATGAAATTATTTCTGCACTAAAAAAGAAACTACAGGTAATTTAGTTGTTCATTCTTTAATAAGTGTTACAAAACATGAAAAAGGAAAATGTTTGGAATAAATTTGTTACGTATTTTATCTAAATACAGATAACATATATTATGCTCATTACAAGGAGATGGAAGTTTCTTGCTTGGAGTGATTTGTTAAAATAAAGACTACTTTAATCCTTAAATTTGTTCTAAATGTAAAAATTAGGATGAAAAAGAAAACAAATAACTGCGCATGACTATTGTACTTTCTTTTCCTTAATGATTTTTTTCCTTTAAAATAAGATGGATCGATTTCATAAGAATTCATGACCACTTTTACTAACAGTTTGGATTGTTTATTTGAAGGCACCAAAATCGGGTTCAATTATTTTTTTCTAAATTTTTTAGTTTATTTCCAAGTTTTATGGCTATTCTGTAACTTTTATAAGCAATTTTGATTATAAACAGCCTCTTTTATTATTAATTTTTTAACTAATTATTTTTAAAAAAAAAACCAAAACGAAAGCTTTGCTATTTCCTAGTTTTGGAAAACGAAATCAATATATTTAATTTCATAACAATTGTTTGAAATAAATTTACCGATACCAAATGAGGTCAGAAGTTTATTTATTTTTTAAACTTGTCTATTCTGATCTATTTTGAACTGTTTTTTGAAGATTATTAATTCAAACATTTAAAAGTAATAGTAGAAAGTGTAGTCTCTCACCATTATATTGGAAATCAGCACAAAATCAAGTTTACGCATTTTAAAAATTACTATTTAATGGAAAGAATTCTTGGAATTCGGAATGCGTATTTATATTCTTGTAAAAATAAATAGATATCTTACTGTTTCGTTTTATATTCGATGAGGTTTTTATTGATTATTTATAAGTGGAATGCACAATATCGCAATTTTTGATCTTCTTTCATTACTTATTTTTACCGTGTATATTAACAGAATAATATTTTATAATTTCATTTTTTTCGACTAAGTAGTTTTTATTAAAACAGTGAAGTTACATCGGTTGTGATATTGACTTCTACAATCGTAATGATAGAGCGAAATTCAAGTATTAAAATACAAAGTTTAATTTTTTTAAAAAAGCATTTTACCGCTAGAGGAATTATTTTAAGTATGCCAGAGTGCTGGAGGAAATATTTTGAAGCATCCCAGTGCTGAACGAAACTTTCGCAAGCATCTTAGTGCTAAAAGAAATTTTTGTAAGCATTTCAGAGCTAAAGGAAATTTATTAAGCATCCTAGTGTTAAAGAAAATTTATCAGGCATCCCAGTGCTAAAGGAAATTTATTAAGCATCCTAGTGTTAAAAGAAATTTATTAAGCATCCTAGTGCTAAAAGTGAATCATTTTCGAGTGTGCTGAAGATCGTTGCTCAAGTTAGAACTCGTTGAAGGAGGGGTGCTGCAATCATGTTGGAAAGAGTAGAGGACCTCATGTCCAACAACCCAGTGACTCAGTCACCGAGTTAGCACTGAACCATGACCTCCTAGTCGCCGGTCTCTTCTGATGTCACGTGAATGTTGTGGGTGTGGGGTTTTATTGAACTGCAGGCGTAATCTGCACAAGTTCAATCTCACCTGATTTTGCAACACCTATGAATAGTTCCTCTTCCCCTTTCCTTTTTGCTAAAGTGGATATTAAAAAAAGAGCGAGAGTTCATGCGAGTTCGAAATACTATTACGCTTGTCAGCCCGTTCCTTCTCCCTTCTTCTCTTTTTCTCTTTTCTGAATCTGCCTATTATTCCGTCAAGATCAAACTCTGAAAGCGTGGGTTGCTAGAAACTAAGGACATTTGTATCTTATTTTTACCTCTAACACCTATCTCATTTTAACTGTCAGTTGTTTTAATTGTTCCTATAGCACGAACGCCTAGCAGTATTTAGACGCTTTTTGATACGTTTTTGCAAGTGGGTAGATTTCTACAGGACGTAAATGTCAATGCAATTATTGAAGTATTAAAAAGTAACATTTTGAAAGATCTGTGAAAGAGATTTCTGTTTTTTTTAAAGCTCTTACTGAAGAGCTTTATTTTTTGTAATGCAATGTCGTAAGATTACAGATATAGAATAGTTAATTTTTTTCCACCGTACCTTTCTAAGAAATAAAAAAAAATTTAATTAAAGTGAAATAGAACTGGAGTCGTATGTATTTGATAGTTCTAAAGTCTCGAAATTGTAATATTTTGACTAGCGACTAACTGAAACAATTTTCAAGGAATCGGCTTCAATTGTATCGATGATTAATAACAAAAAAGTCATAATTAATACTATATGATTTTCAAAATTTTCTGTAAAATGCCAAAGTTTAAAAAAAAAAAAAATTCGAAAAATTAGGAGACTTTTTTTTAAAGAGTGAAAGATGCAAAAAAAAAAAAAAAACTGTTTGGTTATTTTAGTATTAATTAAAGTTTTACTCTTTTGTTGTCTTGTATTTTTTTCAATAATATAAATAATATTATTTAAGTAACGTTAGAACATTTATGATTTTCTTACAACAATGTATTAAAGCTATGAACAAAAGGTACTGATCATTTTTCGATTGCACAGACTTAATATTACATCTCTTTATTGTAAATTAAATTTAACATTAATTTATATTAAGCTTAATTTAATATCGTATGCATTATGTATTGATTTCAACGTAAATTAATATTTAATGCATATTAAGTTTATACCAGATAAATAGCAAAATTATATTTTTATCGCGCAAATCAATAAATCAAATTAGGAAATTTTTATTATTATTTTCTACATACGAAATGTTTATGTCTAAAAAAACGACTGATGTAACTCCATTTGAAACAATTTAACTCTTCATAAGAAAAAAATTGAATAATAATTAATTTTTCCCTATCAAATTAAAAGTAATTAGCGTACATCAAAATGAACCTGAACACTGGTTATAACGCATTTAAAAGTACGTGCAAAAATGTATGGGGGGGGGGGATTGAGATGTGAACCCACAAAGTTATCAAAAATCACACCTCTCTTAATGGCATCTCCTAATTCAGAGGTGCGGAAATGTGTGTTCGAGGTGTTGCATCTTTGCTGCCTACTTGACCCTTCACCCTTCTTGATCAGAGGGAACCCCCCGGACCCTTCTCCACCCTCCTCCTTTTTTTTCCATCCTTGATGTTTCCTGAAAAGAACGACAGGTCGTGACTCGCATACGTATTACGTAAAGCACACGACGCAATCTTTGAGTTGTCCGGGCAAGAGAAAACGTGTGAAAATGTCCCGACTTGTTACCATTAGAGAAATATAAAATGTTGCTTTTATCCTGACAGTTTTATATATATAGTTTTATCGTTACCTGTCCTCTAATGTCGACTTATGAAATCTCTAACAAGGTTGTGTTTTTAGAAATAAGTTTTCGGTTCGAATTTTTTTTCATAAATATTATGAAATATACAACGGGCAGAGGAAAAAATTACTCCATCTACTGCTGTTTCATAAAATTAGATTAGCGCTGTCATTAACAGAGAAAAGCGGGGGATGTTATGTCATGAATTCTTCAGACGCACGAACATATGGAATTTACCAATTTAAACATTACTTCAGGATAGCTTAATGGTATGGAAGAACTTTAAAAACCTGGCAAATATGCTATTTGTTCCCCCAGACCAATACTCTATCTATACATTCTGACCATTATGATAAAAAACAAAACAGAGATTAGAATTTGGTAGACGCTCGGGCATATAGAAAAACCATTTACTGATGTAAACATATCTTCAGCTTAGCTCAATAGTGAGATAGAACATTGACAAACCTGACCAATATTCTATGTATATTTCCCCAGGCCAATATTTTATGTTCCTTTTTTGTCAAAAGTTTCATATTTTATACATAAATTATCAACGATTTCTCGGTATAAGCCCGGAAGTCCTCATCGATTCCTCGATTGCAACCGATTACGTATATTATCGTAATCGTTCTATAAAATAAAGTTAGCAGAACTATTTTAAATAACATCTTTACAAGACTGTGTACAGTTATGTATAAAATATATTGAAGAAAAGTACATATTTTAGTAAACAAGAAAGATATGAGTTATATTATCTTCAAGGATGGTAATCTTGAAGACATCTCTAAATTTTGCTATATTGCTACTCATAACCTTTTTATAGAAGCTTGAATTTAATGCCTCAGGTTTCATTGATTAACATGTTTTATGCTCTCTCTGGCCAATATGTCTTATAATTCTCTAGCTCAGTAGCCGACCGGCTTGAATGGTGGTCAGGCCTCATGTTAGAAAGAGGTCCCGGATTCGAAACCAAGTCAGAGGCATGGATGTTTTCTTCTTCTCGCTCTGAACCATCTGTTCTTCTCACTGTTGGTGCAACGTTGGCCCACCCAATAGGGTGTCCCTTGAAAGAGTATTCAACACATTTGCCCTTCTGATCAATGTCAATGTGTACGGAGATCTCCTGATTTGTACATTGACGTACATTACGTCAGTGTGCCCTGGATCTACTGACCAATAAACTTCTTTCTCTTGCCAATAAGCTGGAAGTAGTAACTGCAAATGTCAGTTGAAAATCTTTGTAATTGGATAGACGTAAATTATAACACGATATTTTATTTGTTTTAGAATAAGTTATTTTCATTGTTTAAACCAGAATGTTCATGTTGTAGTTGTATCAGTATGATGTGCGTATTCTTAACATATTTTGTCTTTTATTTTAGGGTGTGAAAATTTTTCGGGATCCTAATTATATAAGATATTTCAATCCTGATCGTGGATGGCTTCCTGTGGCAGAAAAAACAGAAGTGCAAGGCATGAGCGTAAGTCAATTTTTTTTTTATTTGTTTGCCTATTGATGTGTTTTAGAAATTGGTGGACCTTTTCGTAGATTAAAAATATGTCAGTGTATTTAAATAATTCCCCCATTATCGCGAATGCGTTTTTGTCTAATAATATAAACTGAAAAAGACAATTTTTTAATTAATTTCAGGCTTTTTAACTGAAGTTTGAAATGCACATAATTCGATGGTGCCTTTCTGCGAATTTTGTACAAATTTGCGATTAAAACATTGTCGCTGAAATATTGTTATAGTTTGATTTTTGAATTTTCTCAAAATGTTTGCATTTTCTCAAAAATTTAAAGTAAAATTAAGAAACTATAGATTTCATAGAAGTAATTTGTTATTGTTAGTTTTCATAATTTTCTTTTAAAATGTACTTCGTTTAAATTTACAAATGATATTTTTTTTCATTCTAGTGTTTTTTTCTTCTTCTTTTCAGTATATAAATGAGATTTTTTCTTTCTTTTAAAGAAACCTTGTTTTAATATGGATACAAAATTTGTTTTTAGTAATTTTGGTTGTATGAAGAACTATTGCTTTGAATTATATGTTCTGAAATACAATTTTGCTGAATGATATGGTTATAGATTTAAATAATAAAAGTTTTAAAAAATCTTTCAAATAATTAAGCTGAGTAATTAATTTGTAAAACTTAGTCAATGAAGGCCAAAATTTAAATCAATTTTAACTGCCGATGAACCATACTATCATGTAATCAAATTCAAAAAAAATTATTCCTTTAAACGAAAATATGAATCAACGTTCTACGCTAGCCAGCACAGGCCATTATCTGATAAACAAATATTTTTTAACAGTTAATTATTTCATTTTTTTATTTTATTTTTTTAAAAAAAAAACTATATGATGTATGAAAGTTTAATTTCAGGTGCTATTTTTTTTTTAAGAAAGATTAATTTGAGCCATAACATGCACTGTTATAAATTTCTAGATAAAAACGATTTATTTAACCATTTTCAACCGTAACAGTCTAATAACCATAAAAAGATGACATTCAAACTGTTAAGTGTGAGAAAAAACGTTTATTTATTGTTTTTTTAAAAATCTAATATGGTTTAACAACCAGAATTCTATCCAATTAGGCCTTATGAAGCTATTTAGTTTCGAGCAGCTGGGTACATACTATAGCTAAGAGGGCCAAGCGGTCAATCTCATGATCGGCTGAATGGGAGTTCGAATCTCAGCGTTGAAACCACACTATTTCTTCCATTCCTTTAATACACGAAGAGTTTCTAGCTTCCTGCACTCTTCAAGTGGCCCTCGAGTTTTGGAATACACTATCATTTACGCATAAAATGGCGCAACATCCACAGACTTCCAAAGTCCATTCAAGTTTTATTTTTACGGTTTAGAAGCTATGCAAGTTGTAAATAATTACAAAACCGTATAGTTTTGTTTTCACGGTTTCTTAACCGTGCCAGTGTTAAACGGTTTCAAAACCGTAAAGGTGAAAAATGTTCCTAACCCTATACTTTATGGTTAAATCGGATGGAGAAGGGTTATTTTAACATAATTTCAGAATGAAAATTGTAACAGTGTGGTTAAAATTTTCAGGATATTGGTCCACCATTTCTCGCAATGTAAAATTGTTAATCTGTTATGTGTGTGACATGTTTCCTTTACCTGTTACAGTTGCGGAGAGCTATCAAGTACTTCAGCGATAAACTTCCCTTCTATGGCATTGCCCTGACGCAGGTGACGTTGGATCAGGTAATCCACAGTGGTCCATTTGTGGAAGAAACACGAGAGGTAGAGATCATCCTCACTCAAGATGTATGCCAACTTCAGTTGGGCGGTTTGAGCCTGGGGGTGCGCCCCAGCAAAACTGAAATTTCAGACGCCATGAGCAAAGACTATAAAGACGTGAAAAGCAAATCTCAGCGAGACCTCCGGGACATTATTATCCTCAAAGAGTATAATGATTTTCTCAAAGTCATGGAAGACACGTTTGAACATCTCGTTGAACGGACGTTGCATAGGTACACAACTACGGATGATGTGTTGAACGCCGCGTCCATTCATTGAACATAATATTGAAGATTTCTCCCCAGAGACTGTGATGTTTTATTTATTATTTTTTTTAATTTATTGTTTATTTTAAACAATTCACCCACCATTAATTCATTTTCATCTATGGATCACTACGAACCATCATTCAATAACTTGAAATTTAAGTTTTTTTTTCTGTTTCAAAAAAAAATATAGTTCTTTATTTTGTGTTGTTAGCGTTATTGATTTATAATATGAACGAATCGGGTATGAAATTATTTTGAAAATTGAGAAGTGGAATATACTAATTTCATAATTAAAATTCCGTGATTTTAAGAAAGGTGAAATTCAGCCAAATCTAGTGGTCTCACATTTAAAGTTAATTAAAAACCAGTTAAACAACCGTTTTTAAAATTGATTCAAAGATAAAAAATTATAAATGCTTGAATTTTGTTTCGAATTAAAAAAAAATCATTTTTGATTTGAACTCAAGTTTTTCATGAAAAATAATTGAACAATAAAATGACCTTATTAAAACTGAATATTATTATTGATTCTGAATATTTTATGAAATCCTAAATACATCCTAATCTAGAATATATCCTAATCCTGATTACATTATATTTTTGTTTTAATTCTGAATATAATATATGATTGTTTTACAAATGCTTGTAACTATCAAATTTGGTAGAATCAAGTGTTTTTATCTATATCTAAATTAGTCCTATTTTAAATATTGAATCTCTTTAATCGGTATAATATTCAATATCGGTATTATATACATTGTTTAATTAATAACACGAGTTTAAAATATGTGAAAAATTTGTGCAATCTTATTAAATTTAAATTCGTCATGAGCTTATATCAAAATCTAACTTAGAATTATTAGTTTGTTTGTAAAAATAATCAGTTTAAGTAATTAATTTGCTCATATGAAACATATTTGTCTCAACAATTTTGTATTTAAAGCCAATGCTTACCTTTGCCATTCAATGTATGTGCCAGTGTATGGTATTCCTGTTTCCTTCTATTTATCCCACACTTTGCTTCCGTAAACATGTACGGAATACAGCCTAATTTTTGTGAACAGATTCCTATTTATGTAAGATTCATGTTTATGTTGTTGTTTTTTCAATGTGTAACGAAGTTCGGGAAAACCAAAGATGTCTCTCTTTTTTTTAATTTTTATTTTTTATTTTTATTAAACAGTTGAAAGTGAACAATGAGATTGGTAGAAATTACGCCTTGTATATTTATTTTAGTCGAAACTTAAGTTTTGTTTTCATACACTAAATTCAATGCATACTTCTTAGTATAATTTTTTAAATTTTAAGCTAGATTTTAATACACTAAATTTAAAAATGAATATCCTGTTATAAAAGTTTTAAGTTTTGCTTTTATACATTAAATCAAACAATGAAAATCAAAAATGATTAAAAACATTTTTTGGTTTTAATTTATCTTGAATTTGTTAGAAATTTCAGTTATAATACAAAATAAACACATAAAGATATGTCAGTAGGTAATATTTTTTTTTGGTAGGATTTAGGAGTACTTATTATAGATAAAAGAAATATACATTTTCACCTTCATATGGCATGTTTGAATTCGTTTGATGCTAAATATAAAATAGAATTTTGTTTTACAAATTAACCGAGCAAATTAAAAATATGACATAACACTCATATCCATAACATAATTCATAAATGTGCTTTCATTTGTATTTAAGTTATTACTTGTACATGTTTTTAAATGTGTGTAATTTTTTTTTAAAAATTATTACTCTTTGTGAAAGAGTTTCCTTTTTATTTTTTTAAAAATTAATTTGTGATTTGTGTTTGTACTTAGACCCTTTTATCTCTTAAATGCCCAATTGAAGTTGGCATGTTTAGTAAATATTAATTGTTTGTTCAATATTTTTTCATTATGTATTTTAAAATTTTAAATAGTCATTTTTAAAAAGTTATTAAATTTAACTTTTTTTAATGTTATTGTTCTTTCAAGTAAATATTAAGGAAATTTACTGAATTTCTATTCACTTATGAAATAGTATCACCAATAAATGTTTTAATAATAGAATTCAATGTCTTAGAAAATACATAAATGTTTTTTTTTCCTCTCATAGATTTGCTTGCTTTTAGCTTATTAATATATTTTAAAAACTAGAAAATAACACTTATAATAATATATGATTAACATATAATTATATGTTCTAATTCTTTAACATATAATATATGTTAAAGAGCTTAGTAAAGAAGCATGTTAAGTGCAATTTTGTGAAAATTATCCGTTAAATATATTAGTAAAAAATTTGCAAACCACATTTCCCATCGAAAGTCGCTTGGCAGAATAAATTAACATTTTACCCTTACAAGTGGTTTTAACATGTTTTTAGCATGGGAAGGCATGTTAAGTGTAATTTTAACAACTTTGAGGAAATCTTCTTTTTTTGAAATATTAGTAATATATTTGCAAAACATATTTTCCTTTGAAAACCGAATCGTTTAGAATAAGCAGAAAAACGTTCAGCAGTTAAAGTTAATCAAAATTAATCTTAACATGTTTTTAACAAGGAAGAAACATGTTAAATGCAGTAATTTGACTTGGAGAAAATCCTTATTTGAAATATTTATAAGATTCCTCAAACGTAAGAAAACATGTTCTCCGTTGAAAACCGTCTTTAACACTGAAAAGAATAACCTACAAATATTTTATGCTTACAGTTGATAATAACATGCTCTATTACCATGCTATTTCGCTAAGCTTTGCGACTGTTTCTTAATACTTGCAAATCATTAAAGATTTGTGTTATTCTAATAGAGAAGTTCCTCCTAGGCCAAATCAAATTTTTTGCTTTTACTTTTAAACTATTTACATTGTATATTATTGTAATCTAATTTGGATAATAATTTAATATAAAGATGAATCCTTTTCAAAATTTTTAAAATTCTTGTTCTCGAAAAATACAGCCATTTTTTTTAAACGATTTCAAAAACTGTTAAATGATATCGAACTTTTTGAAAGATTTTTTTCCCTTAAATCCTTTTTAAATCAGATATTTAATTTTATAATGTTTTGTTACAAAAATATTCGCTTTTTTCCGTAAAGTGTATTCTTCAGAAAATTAATAAAATATTAAAAACAAATATTTTTATTCAAATGCGATTTTGAACATTCATATAATAGGAACAAAACTCATATTTTTATATCTTATTCGCTATATACTATATACTTCAAAATATATTTCTTAACAGAAAATTCAAAAATTATTTTTTTGAAATAAAACTATTTCAGAACGTTTTTTTGTAAAGTGCATAAAGTATTTACAAAGCTATGTTTTCTGTAAATTTTTAGCTCATAGTATATTTTCCTAAATAAAACTAGAGTGCTATACTTACGTATGTATATATTTAAAGAAAGCTGTTTTATTAAATGCTAATTAAAAAATCACATAGCTTATAGATGGAATAAAACTATTTTTATTAGCACGAACTTTATTCGCTTTTTTCCTTGCAGTATAAGCAAAAAAGAATATATCTTGAATTTTTAGGTCGTTTTAAGAGTATTAAGTGTTCTAGGCATCTAGTTACTATGGTTTTTACTTTATTTATTGTAAAAACATTTTATAAAAAGATCTGACTTTTTTTTAACTAGAATTTATCGGTATTTAATTAGAATTCAAAATATTATTTGTGCATTTATTGTAAATTGCTTATCATGAGCAGTTTTTAAATTGTCTTTAAAGAAAGAAAAAATTTTGAAATGTGTTCTTTAAAGTTTTATTTATAAAATATCAGCGTTTTATGAAATAAGTGTTTATGATGTACAGTTTTCTGTAAATAGGTTTATTTATTCTATTTTTGTTTTAAATGGTATCCGTACTTTTATTTTCATAGCAGTAAATAAACTATTTCAGAAACTTATCCGTCTGAAAAATCTAGTAGATTGAAATCGAGCCAAAGATTTACCAGATTAATAAAAAATTAAGCAGGATTTTTATTTATTTCAGAAATAAAAAAAAATTATAATAAATGATTTGGTTCACAATTGTTTGTTTAGAGGTATATAAATCTATTCTCTTTTCAAAATCCAATAAATTCTATAAATCGAAAAATGTAATAAAAGAATATAAATTACGTATGATTCTTATTAAATGAATTGTTTTTAAAATTCTTTCTTATGTAATATTCCAGTGATTTTATTAAATTCTTAAGATTAATGTATAGAGGTTAATGATTGGGGTTTTTTAGATGCGAGAATCTATACTTAAATTTTTATTCCTTAAATTATTATTTTTCATTCTGAAATTCTGTAAAATGATTAAAACATTTTCCACTGAATAATGAATTAAAACATTAAGACCAAAACATGAGTAGAAACTCAAAATTAAAAAGGACTTAAATTTTTGGAAAAAAGTCTGTTTTGAATTAGAAAATTGTAAATAAATATAATGATATTCGATATCATTGCCAAACAATGTAAAATACAGTAATATGATATCAAACTACGAATTTAAAGATGATATCTGAATAGAAGATTATCAGAAAAAATCACTAAAACTAAGAACAAAACATATTTTCCACAAAAAAAATATTTTATCATTATAACAACAAAAAAAATTCTTTTAATTTTGAGGAAAAAAATAATTAGACATTAAAGAAGTATTAGAATCAAAAAGTTGTAACAGTTTAAATCATTTTCTCAGTTATAAAAAAAATCCACTACTTTCTTCATTAAATTATTAGTTTTTTCAGTCACCTGAAGCATTAAGCTGCTTTTAATGTGATATTTTACGAATTAGATTCAAGCATTTTTGTAGCGTGTTGGTTTTTTTGTATAAAATTGTTTCATAAATGACGCTATTTATGTATTTCTAATGCGCATTTAGTTGCATTATCTTCAATCTTATCCAGTGAAGAAAAACAAAAAAGTTGTGTGAATGAGTTTAGCGAGTGTTAATTTTTAATGTTCCTAAAAGCTACAAACAAAGTGTTATATGTGTTGATTTTATGTGGTGCTATGTCCTTAAATCTATTTTTGTGAATAAATTGTATTTTTATCCTAAAATACTGTCGTCTTTCTTTATGGTTTTAATTCTTATAAAATTTCTTTTTAATTCTATTTTATTTTCCCAAAAGCGAATATCATGGATCTATATTTTTACTTTGTTCTGCATATTTAAAACAATGCTTCTCATTATCAAAGAAATTGTGTTAAACATGTGTAACAGATGGGGCGCTCGCCTCCCAATTACTTGAGCCAAGTTCGAATCCCAGCGGTGGCTAGTTGGTGCGAATTCTGGTCCCAGCTTGCATCGACCACAGTGCTGATGTGAAATATCCTCAGGGCGTAGAGGGAATTTCTTTTGTTAAAATTTTTAAAAATATTAACATCTTTTTTTTCTTCTCCATAGTTCACGATGATAAAAAAGTATAAGTTGAGCCTGTTATTTACGTCAAAAAAAAAAATCAAAGCGAGATTACTTCGTTGCGAATATATACATCATGGCTTTGGGGGCATTAAATAGCAGTTATAATTAAAATAAATAAGAATTTTTTTTCCTGCAATTTTGGCGAACTTTTTCTGGATTTAGACTACTGTGCGGAGATTCTAATATCACAAATTTAAATTCGAAAATTCAAAGTTATTGAAAATTCAATATCGAGTGTTATAGAAATCTCGCAGCGACGAGAAATATTTCAAAGATAGCTAGTTAGCCAATAAGGTAGCAAAGGTTCTCTACTTACCTTACCTAACTTACTTACCTCCCTTACTTACCTAATTTACAGCATTAAACGAATCATGAATTACAATTGTTTTGCCGTTGGGCTAACTTTGGGAGGTTTTTGAGGTTTTACTCTTAACTTAACGCAAAAGAAGAAAAAGGTTTCTAAGAAAGAGACTCTGACTAGATGTTTGATTCGGGAGTTTTTTTTTTTTTTTTTTTCTGAGTTGGATTCAAAATTAAAAACTTCTTTAGCTGCAGCTAAAGAAGTAAAACTTCTTTAGCTGCAAGTCCAAAAGGGGATGGTTGTTTAATAGATTATTATTAATAATAAAATCTTTACGTGTGATGAGAACCAGAAAATACGATTAAATATTTTTAGTCAAATGGAAGGAAGTTTTTTTTTTCTTCTGGAAAACTAGATCGATAGTTAAATAAGATTATATTAATTTCATTTTAGTTATAGGAGTGGAATTTATTACTTCTCAAAATAAAACTTCTGATAGTTTGTTTTCTATTTTTGTTAAATGTAACTACATCAGCTGTGTTTATTGATATAATAAATTAACAGAACTTATTTCCTAAATAACGTTAATTAAATTCAATAAAGCTTTACTTTTCCTTTTTTTAGCACTTCTTTTAAAATGTTTGTGATTTAAGGAGGCTTGATTACCCTCAAATTAAGCCAGTATTTCATTTTTAAAATTTTATTGCGACAATAGTTTATGCGGTCTAAAACCGCTATTGGGACCATATTTCCCAGCCTGTTCCAACCTCCATATTTTAAGGTATAGGAATCCACATTGTTTGATAAAAAGGCATGTAGGTATATTTATTCAGAGAAAGTACGCTTTTGCTTCTTATTACGCAACTTAAATTAGTAGTCCGCACTAATTAATTAGCATATTTGAGGTCACCTCTTTTAACAACTAAGATTATCCCTCAGTTTGATAAAATCTGATCAGTAGAACATAAGATATTCAGGGTGGAATAATTTTCTTGCTAATGGTGCGTAAATTTTTATAAATCCTTTGACGCACAATGTTTTTTTAAACATGTATTTCATACCCCCCCCTTATTTTGTATTAATTAAGGTTAAAATAAGTGAAGAATATTATATTTAGCATTTTAATAATTTATGATTCTGAAATACAACATGAAACACTTGGTGTCTTTTTCTGCGTTAAAGATAAAAGCTTCCAAACACTGCACACATTGAAACTTTTACTTATTTGCAGTTATTTAGATCGAAGAGAAACAGTTATTCATCGTTGAAGTTTCCTTAGCTTACAAAATCAACTATTGATAAATCTTTGATAATTTTTTTTATTATATTGATAATTTTTTTTTCAAACTACTTTCTTTTTAAATTTTATATTTTAGTACAAGACGCCTGGTGGCTGAGTGGTAGCTCTTCGCTCTCCCGTGCCACAGGTCTTGGGTTCGATCCTCGAGCCGGGCAAGGTTGACTCAGCCTTTCATCCTTTCAGTGGGTCGATAAATGAGTACCAAGCATGCTTGGGAACTAAACACTGGGGGTTCCGCGTTTGGCTGACCACCTAACCGGAACATGTGCTCCTGCATCCCAGAGCCCAAGGTCAAGAAAACTGAGATGGGCACAGTAGGCCTTGGCTCTCAATGGGCTGTCGCGCCTCTGAGTTTCGTTTTTATTTTAGTACAAATATAACACCGATAATCTAACAGATTTCCTTAGTAACTATCATCCTGTTTTTTATAATACAAAAATACCAAAATAGACATGCTTGTAATATATAGGCATGCAATTTGAGTGTCAGAAAAAATATATGAAAGAAACACCGTTGTCCCATCTTACGTCAAAGACTAAACATCTAACTTCAATTTATGTACATCCTGTATTTTTGTAAAATTTTGTTTGCTTTAGGTTGCTTTTCGAAAGCTCCGTTGTGATATGAAATGATACTTTTTTGTGAATAATATGCTATTTTCATAACTGCTGTGAATTTGCAACAGTTACTCATGATCGTTAAGTCAAGTTTAACCTATTTCAAACTAGTGCTGTCCGTGATTATTCCTCATCTAATTTTTTATTTTATTAATTTTTTAAAATTTGAAAACTTACTCTAATGCTGCTTTACCTGGGTTTATAAAAATTTGCAAAAAGTGAGAACAAGGCAGTGATTTTGATAATTTTCATCTATATCGCAGTTATTTTTAAAAAAAAGTTTAATGTCTTTTAAAATTTACTTGTAAGTTTAAAAGCCACTATTTCCTCGAATTCTTCACTGTAAGATGATATTATATTGTTTAAAATTATCGTTTTTCTTCAAGTGTAAGGCGCTTAAACTGTGGCTATTTTATTTTCCTTGGCGACAGAGTTTCGAAAAACCATGTTAAAACAATACATTAGTGAAATATTTCATTTAAGCTAGAGCTTAGAATGTAGGGTAATTATTATTATTTTCTTAATTTCGAGAATTCTTTTCAGTGCAATGAAAAATTGTACGAATTACAAGTTTTATTTACAAGATGAAGTGAGATGTTATTATTTTTTTATCTGCTTGTTTATGTCGCAACTTAATACCCAAAGCTGTGAAAGTAAAGATAACAACAGCAGCAGCAGAACAATTTTTGCCAGATGAACAGAAAGAGTGATTCATTCATCTGTGAATTGAATGCTTGATTTGCTTTGATGCAGTGCCGGTTGTAAATTCCAACGTGTTACTCACTGAATCACTCTAATCGGGATGACAAAAAAGGAATTGGATTCATTGCTTGTGAAATTATATAGATGTTTTTTTCTTAAGATTTTATTTATCGTCTCTTGTTTAGCTAGACAATCTTTAATGTTTTACAAGGTTTTAGGTGCATTCATTAATATTGCTACAATATTAATATTTAGAATATTAATTTTAAATTTTTAGATATTTTAAGAAAAAAGGGAATAGGATCTTTTGATTTGAAAAAGCTTTTTTCAAGATTCCATTTATTATCTTTTGCTTGGAGCAGTTTCAATGCTTGTATATATATATATATATACAAGCATTGACAGTAGGCCTTG
>NC_092204.1:87978094-88060650 GCF_043381705.1 Parasteatoda tepidariorum | reverse complement strand
AGTATGTGAGCTATGATAAAATTCAAGTGATTGATGGCATCCTGAATGCCAAAAAATACATCGAAACTGCCCTGAAACCAAAATTGATACCTTCAATCAGGGATCTCTTCTCCAACAACGGACCATTTACTTTTCAGCTGGATTCAGCTCCATGCCACACAACAAAAGTATGCAAAGCATGCTTTCAAAATAAAGGCATAGATATATTACCATGGCCAGGAAACACCCCTGATCTCAATCCAATTGAAAATTTGTAGCGACGTTTGAAAATTCTTGTACGAAAAAAGCGTCCATCGTATAAAAGACAACTAAGTGAAGCTATAATTGATTCTTGGCACCATGTGATTACGAAAGATGAACTCCAAACACTCGTTCACTCGATGAAAAGACGCTGTGAAGCTGTCTTAAAAAAGAAGGGTTATCCTACTAAGTATTGATTGTGTAAGTATCACTTTAAAAACATGCACATCTAAGATAGATCTTACTATTTGTAGCATAACCTTTTTTGTAATACAGATATTGTAATACTGTATTTATTATTAAATTCTACATTAAACTACCTTCAATTTGATATATAAACGTTTGTTTTTAAGTGAAAATTAATATATTCTACAAGCACACAAAGTTGAAAAACATGAAACTCTCAAAAAGTGTCCACACTTTTGGCTTTCAGAACTCCTCCAGACACCCGTCTCGCGCTGTGGCGGGTACTATGGTTACGAGGAAAGATCACTTCGAATAGGGGTGTGAGGTGAATAGTTTTGTCTTAATCTTAGCGTAGGTCGTCGTGAGTAAACCAATCGACATCTTTTTTCCTCCATTTCACCCCCATTAGAAATGTGCTCTCGCTTGTTATCATAAAACCAATATTTTAATTTCTTTTTTTTAAGTTAGATTTTCAAGAAATGGTTGGTTTTATTGATAGTGAAACATTCTTTTTTGTAAGATTTTATGTATTATCTTTTATTTTGCTTGAAAAATTTATTTTTCTTGTTGAGTGGTTTAAACGATTATATTTATTAATACGAATCGGTTTGATTCAAAATTAATGTTTTGAACGCATTTTTTTTTTTTTAAATTGAATCTAAAAAAAGTAATTGGATTTATTGATTGTGAATAAAAAAATATCATCAGCTTCATAACCAATATTTGGATCGTAGATAAAAAAAAACAAACTGGATTTATTGCTTATGAATCATGATATTTTTTTAAGATTTCATTGCTTGTCTCTTGTTTTGCTTGACAATCTTTATTTTTTCTTTAAGAGATTTAAATGCTTATATTGATTTATATGAGTTGGCTTGTTTCAAAATATATTTTTAGTATAATTTATTAATGCAATGTTAACATTGCAATGTTTTTTGTAATATTTGCTTCAAAATAATTTTTGTAAGAAATCAATTTTTAATTACAATGAATTAGAAAAAGTATTTTAATTGATGTATACATAAATGTTCTACAATATTTTTCCTTCTATGATTGGCTGAAACTTTAAAATGTTCAATGATAATAAACTGAACTGCAATTTAATTTGAGTGGGAAAAATTCTTAACTTTTGTAATTATATTGACCATATTAAGATTTTGTAACATAGATGTAAATAAAAAATATTTTTAATAATTAAATCATCTGTAAATTGACTTTCTGAACATCAAGTAAAAGGTGAAAATATTTTTATTTCCAACTTTAACGTGCAATAAACCAACATAAAAAAGGAAACTATTTTCTATTAAATTTACAACTAGCTACAAATAAAACTTCTTTTGGTTTGGGAAAAAATATTTTATAACCGTCGTTGAACAGCCAACCCAATTTGTTAGGTTTACGACTACTAATGTTCAACTCCGTAGCTTTGTAATTTTGAACCCAACACAAAAGACTAAGAAGCTCTTGGATCAATTATTAGGAGAAATGTGCCTTCATGGAGGACTTTTTAATGAAACTAACCAGCATTGCTGAGATGACTACAAGTATACTAGGAGAGGAAAACCACGAAAACCTCCCACGGTTAGCTTGACGGCAAGGGGACTCTAACCCATGATTCGTCTATTAGTGACGATATTTTACGTCAGTACTAAAAAAAACTAAATTTGCTGAGGAGATTCTTTCCATATCTAAAAGTACAAATGAATAATAGAGTTTTAAAACTATCATACCGCAATTCCATTTATTACACAAGTAATACAAAACTGCTTATAAAATCAATTAAAATATCCAGACTTTAAGCTATAAATTGATCCAAAAGAAATTCGAGTTTGGAAACGATGTGAAGATTGGGAATATTTAAGGTGATACTAATAAGAAAGAAGAACTTCTCCGAAAAAAACTCCATAATGAGCCTTATGTAAGTGAAAATTTATCTAGGTGAAAAATTAAATCGATCTTTTATGTGACGTGATTAGGAATTGATACATCTCATACGTCTTTTCTTGAATCTTGTGTCTAGGTATCTCTTCCGTTAGTCATAATTGTTGTAATATTGATATAGCTTCTACCTTATGTAATGCGCATTAAGTTTTAATAAAGTCATTTTGGGGGATTTTATAAGCTCATATTATTTC
This sequence comes from Parasteatoda tepidariorum, assembly GCF_043381705.1. NCBI lineage: Eukaryota > Metazoa > Arthropoda > Arachnida > Araneae > Theridiidae > Parasteatoda > Parasteatoda tepidariorum. The sequence goes on along the minus strand of NC_092204.1, from coordinate 88,058,089 downwards.
GTGGGGTCTAGTAGTTCTTCATTTCCGCGTATACTCATATACTTATTAACTTACACTTATTAGACAATTGGTTTCTAATTTGCTTATTAAAATCTAATATGAAGTTAAGAATTACTTTCACGCGACAGTTTTTAAGGGTGTTTTAACAAAGATCTCTTTTGGCGAAGAACATGATGAAATCTAAGCTATAATTTTAAACTAAGTATTAGCATATTAAGTATTTTAAACTATATATTAGGGAAGAGTCCGACAAAACCTGATAGGTGAATAAAACCGAGATCTGGTAGTTTTGACTAAACTTTCGCAGACTTCTCATGAAACTGTTTGAAACAGTCACCATGTTATAATAATTATCCATTACTTTACAACCGACGTTCAACAGTCGATCCAATCCTGAGTCTATGACTATCAATGTTCAAGTCCGTAGCCTTCTAATTTTTCACCCAACCCAGAAGATAAGGAAACTCCTGGATCGTAGAGGCCAGATGTCCTAATCGAACTAAGATTGATGGAACTAACCCGTATTTTCTTTGCATGGAGAGGAAAGTCACCAGAACCTCCCACGGTTAACCCGATATGGCAAGATGATTCTAACCTATGATCCGTCTACCATTGAAGATATTATACGTCAACACTACGGTCAATGTGAGCCGGGAGTAGAATTCATATCACCCAGCCACCGCTGAGATTTAAACCTGGGTCACCTCATTGAGAGGTGAAAGCTCTATCCCCTGATCCACCGCGGCTCTAGACATTTTACTTTATTTTATAACCCTCGTTGAACATCAGGCCCAATTTTTGAGTTTACGATTACAAAGTTGAACAACGTAGACTTGTAATTTTGAACTCAATCCAGAAGACAAGGAACTCCTGGATCAAGTACTAGGTGCAATTTGCCTTCGAGAAGGACATTTTGGCTGGAACCGACCAGCATTACATGGAAAGTAAAACCAAGAAAACTTCCCATGTTTCACCCGACGACAAGGGGATTCTAATCCATGATCCTTCACTACTGAGGATATTTTACGTCAGTACTATTATCGGGGCGATCCAGGTGCGGAATTCGTATCAACCAGCTATCGCTGGGTTTCGAACCCAGTTCACCTCATTGGAAGACGAGACATTTTGTGACTATTCCCTGTGCCACCATGACTCAGACATGTTATTATTTAGAGTTGAATAACAGACAGTGTAGGTTATCTGTTTTATATTTGGCCATTTGCCATTTGTTTCCATGTTTGGAAAAATCTGATTCGAAAAGTTTTGATTTTTGCGTCCTTGAATTTTGCTCAATAGTTTCTAGTTGCTTGAAGATTTATTTTAAGAAAGTTCAGCATCTGACAACACTTCTTTTAACTATTATTTGAAACTATTGACACAGGTTTTGTATTGCATTTTATGTTCTAAGTCTTATTACAGTTCAATGGTATAAAACCGTCACTTCGTCCATCCGGTATTACAAAAGGGAATAATTTTTTCTAAATCGAAATCACTGAAAAGTGGCAATAGAAGTGCCTCAACTGAAAAGAATGAGAGAAAGCAGCCTCTGACAAAGCAGACAAACATAATCAAAGTTTTTGCGATTTCTGATCAAGTAATTTAATTTACTAAAAGTTAAATTGAAAACTAATTATGTTCCTTGATTTTAAAACGCCTTTAAGCATCTCGGTGAAGAAAGGTCATTACATTTAGTTTGTATTATAAACAAATATTTCAGTATGAAAATATCAGAGAGCAATATATACGCAGTTTCATCTGACTTGCTTGGATAAAGATGGGTATAACTAATTTAACCAGCGAAATATACTTTGCTATACTAATAACTTTGCTATACTAATAATAAATACTATACTAATAATATTTATTTTCAGAATTAAAGAGTTAATTTATCATTCAAATAAAAATTTAAACCATTTTATTCACCGAGCTGTTTAGGAGAAGGAAAAAAAAATTAAGGTTTTGTCCAACTTTCTCCTTCTGTTATCTTGAAAAAAATTGTCTGGAAAAATATCCAAATATATGGAAATTTTCATACGATTGTTACAGTTCTCATGTACATTAAATAAGTAATTTAAGGAACTTAAAATGAAATGGCAAAGGCATAATGTGCAGTACCAACAAGAAATCTGAAAAAATGAAATATTTAAATTTTGCTCACTTTTTATCACCAAACCTTTTGAGTGTATGTAGACGTATGAAGAATTCCCTTATGGTTGTATTTTGTATCCGTGTAAAATTTTCAATTTAAGGAAATAAAATAGGGTTAGCTTAAATGACGCTCATTATAAAAATTAGAGTACGAAATTAAATTAATTAACTAAAAAGTTATAGTGGGAAACACTTTTGCCACACGACAAATATCCTATGACAAAGTGATTTAGAATTAATCACTGTGACAGATGAACAGAAATCTATAAATTCTGATCACCTGGCTATCATGGAGCCTTGTAAATAGTTACAGATCCCCAATATTTTATTAAAATGAAATCGGTTTTGAACCCAGGTATAAATTCCAGAGGTGACTAATTGATACGAATTCTGCTTCTGGCTCGCACTGACCACAGTGCTGAAGTAAAATATCCTCAGTGGTTGAAGGATCATGGATTAGAATCCCCTTGTCATCGGGAGAAACGTGGGAAACTTTCGTGGTTTTCCTCTCCATGTAATGCAAATGCGTGTTAGTTCTATCAAAAAATCAAATCATCATCAAAATATCCTCCATCCAAAATTACGAAGGCTAACTTGTCTCAATGCTTGATCCAGGAGTTCTCTTGTCTTCAAGATTAGGTTCAAAATTACAAGGCTACTTAGTTAAATATTGATAGACGTAAAGTTAGAATTGAGTCGACTAATCAACGCCGGGTATAAAATAAAAAGATTTCTGGTTCCTAAAAGTTTTAAATTTTTATAAACACCTACCCATAAAATCATCAATGCCGAAAACACTTCAAGTACTCAAAGAATGCATTTCGTGAAGTATTAGAAGCCAGTGTGAAATGAGCTTGATTGCAGATTGTTTGTTTATTGTGTAACAAAAGGTGAAACAAAACAAAACAACTTGGCTTTTTTTTTGCTTAATTTCGCGCATTTTTAATGGTGCAATAGTTTTTAAAATATGAATATTATTTTGGGTTAAACCTGTATTTTAATTTAAATTATCGTTACTAACAATTTAGTCTGCATTGTTTTCTTGATCTACCAGGGTTTATATGCCTGGTCCAATTTAAACCAGGGTCTCGCAAGCAGATGTTTTGGCACCCACTTCTAAAACCGCACTATTAAACATCAGGCTACACACTTTGCTGTGTTTTTCGGGTGAAAAAAAAATCGAACAATGCAGTTTTTCACTCGAAACATTTACTGAAAACGACCTTGTTCAGGCAAAGACAAGTAACCGTCATTGATCTTTTGCGGTTTTTGGGTAATTATAGATCATATCATTATGTCTTTGTGCTTTAAGAATTAACCGTTATGGAAGCACCAATTCGAACATTTCCTGCAAACTCTTTAAATTTTCCAACTGCGGGAAATGCTCGATGAGTCGTCATTATAAACTGGGAGACACGTGTTTATTTGTAATCTTCCTGTTGTTGAAAACTACTTGGGATATTATTGACAATTTATCATCAAAAACGTATTTATTATTAAAAGAAAAAAAGTTGCTTAATTTAACATAATTTTGTATAAGGGTGTATATTGATATTACGATAGTGGGTTTTGTGTATACCTAATGTGCAAATATTTTTCGACCCCCGTTCAAGGAAATTTTTTGAAATTTTAATGCTTTTATGAGTTGAGGGGTTTATTTATTAATTATTTTTATTTTTTATATTTATGTAGATGGAAAAATTTCGCAAAATTTTCGATTTTTTTTTTTAAAAAGAGATTCTTAATATTTAAATATTTGTCCATTCTTAAGTTCATTGACCTCGTTGGAACGGGTGATTCATAAAAGCATTTGTACAAATGAGAACCAAGATGGAAAATATAAATAAATAAAAAGCGGTCATTTAATTGGGAGGCAGGGCTAATTTGAAAATTTTTTTTTTTTTTTGCTTTCATTTTAATCAATGTTAATCTAATCACACATAAAATCAATGTGAGTTCAAAGTTCAACTATATAATTTTTGTTCTGAACTGTGTAAATTCTGAATAAATTAAATCAAACTACTGTAATTATAAATAAACTGCTAATGAGTTAGTTTAATTACCAGTTTTAACTTTTTAGCCTGATTGATAACGTTTTCTGCTGGTACGTTTTGACAGTCAACAGTGTGTGACAGTCAACACGAAATGGTCAAGTTATCTTAAAAAAAACTGAAGCTCCTCTAATTTAAAACACTCTTAACTGTAGCTTATTTTTCTTGGCGAAAAAACTTCTAAAAACACCATTAAATTATACCGTTTTAATTCAATGCAATTTACAATCTGATAATTCATTTATTTTAATCCATATAAATATAAGGGAAAAAACTTCTTAATAATTCAGTGGGATACCTTCAAATGACGTAGAGTGGGAATCTCGAGCCTGATTCGTTGTTGAAAACGTAGCATTTGTTTATGTTAGCAACTATTCTTTCCATTCTATATCGAAGTAACTTACCCAGTCAAGCATCAATTTTTTTAAGTGATACATTCTATAGTCCCTCACAAATATTCTTTCACAATGATTTCAATTCTTTCACCCTATATTTCTTACTTAACACAAAAACAGACACGACGTCATGTAGAACATAAAGAAAATAATTATGCATCGAAGTTGCTACAAAACAAAAATATATCACGCTTTACAATAAAATACATATATAAAGTGCATTGAATTTAAGAAAGAATTATATATTAACAAATTCAATGTGCGATACGGCGCTCTATTTAATTAACTTCACGTTAATTAACATTCTAACTCGTGTGGAAAAGCTTGGTTCAACTTTGACTCGCCATTTTGTTCATTGGCGATCATCTGGCGCTGACGTCAAAGGTCACATGGTTGAGTATGTTTTGATCTTCTTCTTCTCGAAGTGCAAGTGCCCAATTATAATAACCGCACATAAAATTTCAAATCTAAAGCGACAATTTAAATGCACCTTATAATTTCGTAACTGAGGAGAAAAAATAAAGAAGAACCCGCTTTTCTGTGACATCACTATCAGTTGAGGGTAATGATCGATCAAAATCAAGGTGGCTTATGCCTGGATTGCGGACAATATAATAAAATGTTTCAGGTATTGTGAACAAGACAATTGGAGGGGCGATTCTAGGAAAAACAGACTGAAAATGAATTTTGATGTCCTTATCGTATGGGAAGTTAAATCTATTTACAACTCAGGTACTACTCGACATTTTTAAGACTGAAATTAATAGTTACACTTGACAGGTCATTACTCTTGCTTTTTTTATTTTACTTTATATAAGACACTTATTGAGCTTAATTCGCGTATCCAAGAGATACTCAGTATCAATTGATAAAACTCACTATTAAGCTCTTTATTTTACTGTGTGGAGTTATTCGATTTGTTGAAAATTATCATGCTTCCTTGTACCAGATGCACCGGTGGCGATAGAGTTTACTCAACAAGGTAATTTTTCAGAATAATTAATAACTAATTTTAAGTATTGGCATCAAAATAAATATTTAAATGTACGTTAAATTGGAATTTAAAAGCATAATTTTATTTGACTTCATTCATCAAATTTAGAAGATTTTCGTACTGTTCGGAAATCGTTCTGTTTTTTATTATTTTTTATTATCATTATTATTATTTTTTTAAAGTTAATCATAGTGCAGACTTTTTTATTCGTTCCGTAAAGGGTATGTGACTCTGAATTTAGGAAATTATTCAAAGTTAAAGTTTTTTATTGCAGAAATCTGTCACTTCGCTCTATGAAGTAAATCTGACTCCAGAATTAAAGAAAAAAAGTAGTATTAGCAAGATTTTATAAAAACTAAGAAAAAAGAATTTTACAACTTTCTTTTCAGACTGTACGCGAGGTGTGATTTCGCCTTACTGTATATTCCACAGATAATTTATTTTGTTTTAAATTCATTTAAAGATTACAAATTAAAAAATATTTTTTGTTGCAGCGAAGGAACTATGCATGTAGAGACAAAAATTAAATTTAACGCAGTTGGTCCTACATCCGACTCGTGCCGATTACGATTGAGCTTTTTTGTTAGAAAAGAGATTCTATTCTTAACATTTAAACACTTTTTATATTCTCTATGTTTTGCGTAAAGATATTAATTCCAATTGCTAGAAGAAACAAAACGTCAATTATTGTACTCTTTCTATGAGTGAGTTCTTTTTTCGTAAAAGAACACATTTCGTTTTTGAATATATTGAGCCAGTAAAATAGATTTAAAACAAAATCTTTGACTTCAATTTTTTTCGATCAAGTTGTGGAGTGATAATAGAGTAGCATTCCATACTACAATATTTTTAAAACCACAAAAAGAGATGAGACTTCTTACAAATTCTTATTACAAAAAACTTTTATGTTCTAAATGAGTTTCCATTCAAAACAACTTAAGCCTATCTTTATCTTAAGTTGGTTTACGTTCAATGGTTGGTTTACGTTTACATTATGCCTTTTTGTTACTGTAATTTTTAATTTCGTAGTATGGAATGCCATGACCCTTAGTTTGGACTGTGCAGACACTTGTGTACGAAATTTGGTCAAAAATGACTATAGAAATATGGGGGAAATGTAAAAATCGGAAATGGAAATAGAATTAAAAATATGAAAGTATAGGGAAAAATTCTGAACATTGTATATAAAAATATGAAAAGGAACATTAAATTTCTATATGGAGATATGGGTCAGAATCTAAATATTGAACATAGGAATATGGAAAGAATCTGAAAACTGGATTTGCAAGTAAGGGTGAAACTGTAAAATTTGAATAAAGAAACAGGGGCAGAATTTGATAATTGTATAAGGAAATGTGGGAAAAAACATGAATGTTGGATTTAGAAATATAGAAAGAATTTGAAATTTGTTTATGAATTTGAAATTTATTATGAATTTGAAATTTATTATGAATTTGAAATTTATTTAATTTGTAAATCGAATATGGAAATATAATCTGAAAACTGGATCTACGAATTAGGGAAAAATATTGAAATTTGAATATGGAAATGTAGTCAGTACATGAAAATTGTATATGGAAACATAGGAAAGAATCTGAAAATAGGATTAGAAAATACTGGAAAGAATCTAAATATTGATTCAATTAACTGGTATAATCCAAATTAATAAAATTTAGGGTGATTATTCTTAATAATTTCACGCAAAAATTAAATGATTGACATGCACATCGCGATAAAATTTTGCAGTCCATTTTTATGAGAAATTCTCAAGCGTGTGCCATAATTTATTTAAAAATAACTCATTCTCTAAAAAAATCAAACTCTCAGTAATGTGAGAAATATAATTGATTGTTTCGCATTTAAAACAGTCGCCCGTTAAAATTTTTATTAAATTTCGTAATCGGAAGCGTGTTTCGCAAAAGCTGAGATCAACAAATGCACATTAATATAACTTTGAACAGTTACGCATTTCAAAGACGCGTGCCCGAATAGTGGTATCCTTTGATCATGTGACATAACCCTATCATAAAATTATTATGACTTCTACATGACCTTGGGACTCCTGCAACCGAGTAAAAATAAATGCCACATAACGCTTCTATTGTATAAATGATTGAAATCAACTGTTTACCTTTTTTTTTTCATAGATCAACAAATTTTCTTCTAATGTACACGCCTTCTAGAACATCTGTATTATTCTTTTAAATGTTTAATTAGTATCTTTTATTCTAGATACAGATAACAGACTTTTTGCTCTTACCAGTCGCGCTCGATTTTAAGAGTAGAAACTTATTAAATGATTATTGTGGAGGGTTTAAATTTCTAAAATTTACATAAATGTATTGTATTATTTTTGTATTGTAATGTATAGCTTCCATTGTATGAATGATTGAAATCCACTGTTTACTTTTTTTTCGTAGATCTACAAATTTTCTTCTAATGTACCCGACATCTAGAACATCTGTATTATTCTTTTAAATGTTTAATTAGTATCGTTTATTCTAGATCTAGATAACTGATTTTCTTCTTATCAGTCGCGCTCGGTTGTAAGAGTAGGAACTTATTAAATGATAATAGTGGATCATTATAAAATTTGTATAAATGTATTGTTGATTATTTTATTATTTTTGTTTTGTATCGCTTCTTCTGTATAAATGATAGAAATCAACTGTTTACCTTTTTTTTATAGATCAAAATTTTTTTTTTAAATGTACCTGCCTTCTAGAACAACTATGTTGTTCTTTTAAATGTTTAATTAGTATCTTTAATTCTAGATCTAGATAACTGATTTTTTTCTTATCAGTCGCCCATGGTTGTAAGAGTAGGAACTTATTAAATGATAATAGTGGATCATTTAAATCCATAAAATTTGTATAATTGTATTGGTGATTGTTTTTGCACAGTATTGTATTGCTTCTTTTTGTTTAAATAATAGAAATAAACTGTTTACCTTTTTTCATAGATCAAAATTTTTTTTTAAATGTACCCGCCTTCTAGAACATCTGTGTTATTCTTTTAAATGTTTAATTAGTATCTTTAATTCTAGATAAAAAATAATCTACTATTTGTTCTTATCAGTCGCACGTGGTTAGTAACAATAGGAACTTCTTAATTGATAATAGCGGAGCATTTAAGTTTGTAAAATTTATAGGCATAAAACATGAAATTTATGACAAATCATATTGTTTTTGTGGGGAGGAGTTCCTCGTGATTCACTTTTGCATCTGGTAATCACGATTTCAACAGCTGTAAAAACACTTAAACACAACAAACAAAATTCGAAATGGAATAGTTTGTTGATGAATAACTCTTCGATTGTTTACATAAATAATCCTTTAATAGCACTTTTTTTGGAAAACTACTTATTATGATGCATTTAATTTTGTTGTTGCTGCTGCATTCGCGTTTGCTTTATTTCATCCATTACTGTCGTTGTATTTGTCCAATTACTTAAAATCAAAGATTCGCAGATCGCAAAGCGAACTTTTATGGGCATCCAAGAACGATATTATTGCCTGTTAGCAATATTTGATATAAAAAAGAAATATTTCGGAAATGTGATTACATTTTTTCCTGCTTTGTCAGTGTTATATTAAGTTGACATTTGTAAACACAATTGTTGGAAATATGTTTTCTTAGAATTAATTTGATTAAAGTATTTTGGTTTGTTATTTTCGATAAAATCTTTTATTTATTAATTTACAAAATATTTTGCATTTTAATTTAAGGGTAGGACAAAATCTTTTTTACAGAAAAAAAAAATTCTTTTATATTTTTTTTCCCTTAGCGTCTACACACACTTGCACTTGAACTAATCATTTAGCCTGGAAATAATGTTTGCATACGCCAAATTCACATAAGCAAAATCTTTCATGAACAAAATTATGCATACAAAAATATATAAAATACAACGTAATAAAAGTCTACCATGAATAAAACTATGCAAACTGCGAGAAAAAAAAAAGTCTTACGTGTACAATACGATCTTTACAAGTTATTATCATTTTGTTCCAATAATCATACATTGTTTGATATTGGCTGTTTGAACATGAAGTTTTGGTGTTACAAGATTTTGCTCGTGCTATATTTTATAGAAACAAGATTTTATTGCCATAATGTTTTGATTCGTTATTATCAGTTAAAATAACAGTATTCATTTAAAATCCTTGAAGTGTTTTTCTTCAAATAAAAATTACACCCGAATTTTTCGCGGTATTTTTCTCCTAAATATGGTATTAGAAAACTGGTTCAAATGAGTTTCTCTCCAATTGTAAAGTTTTGGTACTGAAGAATAGGTTGGATCACTTAGAAATGGCAACTTTTGCCAGGTTAGCTTGAATGATAGACACTCGAATTGGCTTTAAAATAAAAGGTAAGATGAACAACCCTCTAACAGTTTACTCATTGACGCAGAATTTTTGATAAACATATTTTTCATGCTTTTTTACATTATTTTGTATTAATTTAGTTCGAAAATGGGGGAAATATTATGTTTAGCAGTTTAATAATTTATGGCTACGAAATACTGCATGAAACACCGGTGTCTTTTTCTGCGTTAATGGCCAAATCTGCCAAACCTGGTTCACTTTCTAGCATACTTATTAAAATTTCCATTAATTTGTAACTATTTATATCTATAAAAAAACAGTTATTCATCATTGAAATTTCTTTAATTCACAAAATCTATGATTGATAAATTTTAGAACATCAATGAAAAAAATTCTAGTAACCTTTTTTGGATTTTATATTTTATTTCAAATGCAATTCTGATAATCTAACAGATTTTTTTTAGTAATTATTAGAATGTTTTTCATAATTTAAAAATGCCAAAGATATTTTTGCTTGCAATTAGAGAGTCAAAAAAAATTATAAAACAAGGGCACTGGTGTCTCATTAGCGTCAAAGGGTTAAACTGACCTCAATGGATTACAATCCGCATTGCGCTTTAAAGGAAATATTTTTAAAAAGTGTTGGGATCAGCATTGGCTAAGAGAAAGATATAATCATAATTGCTAGAAAAACTATTTTTGAAATTTGAACCAAATATATATTATTTATTAAACTCAGGAGTTAAATTTTATAAATTCGAATTCATAAATCATAAAATAAAAACAAACTTGCATGAAATTCGAGATACAAACTTTGGTAATTACGTTAGTGAAATATGGAAAGTCCATTACTAGAATTTCAAGTTTAATTTAAAATCTTAAAGCACACTTTTGGAGCTTGTTCGAACCATAATATCGTTCAAATTTGTATAGATCATTATATGTTCCCTGAACCATTCTGAACTGGATTACATGATACAGTGATTCAAACCAAATTGGGGTTGTAGTACATTTGCACCGTATTGTGGTTCGAGATACGGATATCATTGTTCGACGTTGAATAGATTTTTCTCGGAGTGCATCAATCTTAAATATGGCTTGTACACACTCAGAGAAATTGGTTTAATGAAGTGTAAAGCCATCTTAATGAAGCGCACCTTGAAAACATATCTACGCCCTGAAAATCGAGGGTTTAACTCTCTGTTGCCTAATACTCCCAATCAAAACTCGTTCAAAAAAACATTAATTTGGCATAAAAAGGGAATGATCGACAAGTGAGGACTAGAACTTTGCCCCCGGACAAGGCGTTCTCTAGCGGGCGTTAGAAGACGGTTTGTCCGTCGGGCGGTGTCTGCGGGCGAGACGATCTCCCTTTTGTGTCCTTTCGTCAGGTGTCTAAATGGAGTGATGAGCTGAAATTGAAATGGAACTGTCGGGCCTTTCTGGCCATGTTTCCGGGGCAATATCCGGCCGACACCGCCCATGACATTCACAATAAAGTGGGAGCTTTTTATTGGGGCTTTACCTCTCCTACAAAACAAAAGTGAAATTGTCCGTGTCATCTCTACAAAAGGGCGCGTTCCCCTCGCCGCCCTCAGACGTTTACATGTAAATGAGAGGCATGTCGGCGCCTTTTTTTTTACTCTCTTTTATTACATAAATTAAAATTACAATAAATAAGTTAGTGATATGAGTTTTTTGTCGTCGCCCAAAATTGGAGCAAAAATTATAATAGAAGAAACAAAACGGAACGTGAACCCTTTCACTTGTTTTCTGTCATAAATTTTGAACCATTATAGCATTTCAGAAACTTAAAACTACCGAAGAACAATTTGATATAAAAATATCACCTTCAGATGAATTTTGACTTATCACTATGTTTTCGTAAGAAAGTGAAAATTTAAATTTTTTCCTTTTTTTTTTTAAATGCATGATTTACCTGCGCTAATAAGTTAAGCAGTAAGTATGAGATAAAGATGTATAAATTTCAGTTGTGTATTTAAAAAAAATTGATGTTTTTAATTTCTGATATAATTGAAAACATTCTGATTCAATATCAATATCAGAAAACTTTTCGCTTATATCGAATACAAATGCACCCAATTCTCCTCACTTCTTTTACTATTAGTGTTTGAAATATACATATTTATAAATCTATACATTATAAATCATATAAATTCCAATTGTTCATATTTCTTTTCTATTATTTTTTTAAAAATAAAACTGCGAAATTAAAAAAAAACTAAAACTTTTTTTTGAAAATTTTCCGGTTATGATAAATTAAAGAAAAATTACTAAAAAACAAGTTACCAAATTCTACACTGTTATCGTTTCTAAAGTTTCAAGAAACATCTTTTTAAAATTAATAAAACGTTAAAAAAAGTAACTATCGTAAAAATAAAAAAAAAAATAAAAAAACTTCAAATTTCATCAGCGTTTGGAAAAATGGGAAAAATACAAAATCAAGTACTACCTTGTATTCAAATTGAGATAAAAACCTAATTTTTCACATTTTTAAAAGAATAATTGATTTTTTTTTAAAAAGTGAAGATAAAAGATTTTTCGGTCTAGTGTACAGTTAAGGTTGCAGTCTAGTTCCGACAACATTTTTTAAAAAAAATATTAATATGGAATTTAAAAACTAGTTTATTTGTTTTACTATGCGCAAAAACTTACGAAACTAGCAAACACAATTATTATTATTCTTTAAATGGCCATCTTCAGATAAAAATAGGGCTTTTTTGCATACGCTAAATACTGAGAAATGTTTTGAAAAATCAAGTGCTATTTTGTATTCCCATTGTGACAAAAACCTAATTTTTAAGTTTTTTAAAAGAATAATTATTGGTATTTTTTCTTTAAATGAAAAAAAAAAAAAGATTTTTCAGACCAGTGCCCAGTTAAGATAACCGACTAGTTTCATTGAGAATATTTTTTAAAATATTAATATAAAACTTAAAAAGAAAACTAGTTTATTAGTTTTATTATGTGTAAAAACTTATAAAGATAGCTGAAACAATTATTATAATTTTTTTTTGAATGGCCATTTTTAAAATTAAAAAAAGGCTTTTTTGTCTTTTTCTTTATATATACGCTAAACACTGCAAAAAGATTTTCTCTAAAACAAAATATCGATGGAAAAATTCATTTAGAATGCTGCTTGAATTATTATCGAATCGAAAAAGCAAGTGCATACGCTATTGAGTTATGTAGTTAAAAAAGCAAATTTTTAAAAATTTCCTCACGTGTCTTTGCGAAAAAAATATATATATATATATAAAAAATAAACTGTACTGTGGAGTACTGTGGTGTGTCTACCACTACAAAAATACAATACCAATTCACTAGTATATAAGACATGTTAACTCGATTCTGTGTGGGGGTACCTTTTCATAGATGAAGGTTGACATTGTCGATATCTACTCTCTCTCCCCATAAGATACACGCATTTAAAGACTTGAAACCATTAGTCTATCCATTGTCATCGCCTTGCACAAAAACTGCTATAACTTTATAAATACTTAGAGTACAAACAAAAGGTAAAGTATTTTTCGAAAGCAGGGGTTCTAAATTTTTAATAAACTCAATTTCGTAAATTTTGCTCAAAATCTTATTTTTGAACTAGTCAGATAGTGTAACTCTCAAAATATTTATTTTAAACAAATAAAAGACGTCGATTAAAAAAAAAAAACTGTTCATAATTTTTCCTAAATGAAGGTAGAAAAAAAATTCCAATTTTTTAAAATACATTTTGAACCTGAGGTGGAAAATGCTCTGCAGATTGCGTGATATTCTGTAGCTTCCGCTGGAAGGTTTGGTAAAGGTTTGGTTTGGTTCCGCTGGAAGGTTTATCCTACCGGGAAAAAGGCAACAGTAAAATTAACACTCTCCAGTAAAAGCTGATGGTGTTAAATTAAAATTTATTCTAAAGTAGAGTATGTATTAAAATAGTTTGGCCGGTCGAAAACTTAAAAATATTATAAAAATATTGAAAGCAAATATAAAATAAAAAAAGTCAGTTCAGAGTTTTGCTTAAAACTCGTGAGATGAAAGTTTTGAGGTAGTTAAATCAATTTGAGTAATTAGGATTTAAAAGGTGGATTTAAAAGAGTCTTTAATAATTGTAATGTAAAAAAAGGGGAGAACAATTGTTTTGTCTTCTGTTTGCATGAGATAATTTTAAACTGATTTTGGATATTTTCGCGTCGCTGATTTCAAATCTGCAATCGCTTTCTCGCTCAAAGCAATTTTTTATTTTTAAATGATATTTCTAGTCTATTTTTTATAGAAGTGACCATGTTTAAAAACGTTATGTACGACAGGGGGTCGCATAAGTGTTGCGACAAACTTTTAGGGGTGATAGGGCAGATCATGAGAATTAAAATTGCATAGGAACCCAGGACCGAAAATATCGTCATACGCCGGTAGGTACGATTCCCTATTATGAACTGTTCCTTCGTGTGCTTCTGAACCGGTCATATGAAGCACCCCTACCCTCGTATGACAAGATTTCAGGACACTGGTTCATAGAGTTGACATACTGAATCAGTCCCACAGTGGACTGATAGTTAAGACACGGTTCCCAACAGATCACCGAAGTCAAGCATCGATGGCTGCGGTCAGTGTGCGGGTGGGTGACCACTTGGATCAGTCTGCGTAGGGACCGAGGGTGTGCGGTATGGGTCCTCGTTAAACTGTGCTACCGTAAAGTGCTCGACTTTGCGTGCAGGTCGTTGGGCTACCGAATCGGGGGTGCCATCCACTCTGCAGAGGATCAAAATTGTGATGGCATGTCTTCGGATCATCCTCAAGGATGTTTCCCAGACCGTCGTCAATAGCCCATTGAGCAGCTCTAGTGCGACGTAAATGAACTACAACAACAACTACAACGACATACTGAATCAAATCCAACCATCTCAACTCTATGCATGAGTTCCTAAGCTAATTTGAAACCTGATGATGTGCCCTAACTTCCCCTGGAAGTGCGTCGCAATATTTATGCGACTCCACGTTCGATGCAACATTTTCAAATTTGTCCATTTCGACAAAAAATAGACTAAACATGTCATTTTGAAAAATATCTACAGCTGTCAGAGCAAAACTAATTTCGGATTTTAAAACCCCGGATGAGGCAAGTTCAAATATTTGTATAAATGCAACAAAAAATATGTTCGCCAATGTATGTTCTCCTTCTTGCTGTATCCATACCAATGGTTTAGTTTTAACTTTCGGAACTTTTTGCGTAGGTTTCAGCAAAGTGCTGATAGTAATAATAGAGTGATAGAATGAACTTCATCTTACTAACTAATTGAACGTTGTTGTTTTCAAGAGGGACAAAGCACTTATTTGCAAAATCCAGCATCAGCGGAAGCGATCATAAAATAAGGGTGACCTGTTATTTTATGAACTTTTCAAACAGAATAGACACGTCTGGTCGCATTATAAGGGGCTTAAAAACAATATTATTATCGTATTTAAAAATAATACTGACGGAGTAGTCATATCATCCATCATCTTTAGCGGTTGGCTACTTAATTGTTAACAACCAGTACTTGCACTCCCACAATCTCAGCTATTGATCGCCAAATTCAAGTTTATCTGCCTACTAAAAGAGGCTTCCTTCGTTTATTCAACCTACATTGCTTCCTGCATAATGTCCATTTAAATGAAGACATTATCTTAGCAAAAACAAGTTCAATTACTATTTATTAAAGTAATTATACTTGTTTAGATACAGGAGT
Organism: Parasteatoda tepidariorum; assembly: GCF_043381705.1. NCBI lineage: Eukaryota > Metazoa > Arthropoda > Arachnida > Araneae > Theridiidae > Parasteatoda > Parasteatoda tepidariorum. The sequence goes on along the minus strand of NC_092204.1, from coordinate 88,042,432 downwards.
ACTGATAATGCTGTATTAGGATTAGAAACTTCTTTATCATCAATACTATTTGAACAAAAGGAGATGGATTTTAAAAAGTGTAGAATTGATGTTTTAATCGCCTGTTTTTATTTTACTTTTTTTAAAAAAATAAATAAATATGAATATTACATTTTAAAGACATACAGGTCTTTTTTCCTCTTCAATATAAAAAATGTAAATTTTGAAATATTTTAATACATGCTTAGTTTTAAATTTTTCTGAGTTACATTTGAAATGTCAGTACATAGATTTCTCATAAACAAATATAGTAGCTTACTACTTAAAAATAATTTTTTTAAATTTTTATTATGTTCAGCAAATAGCAATTAAAACATGTTCGAATGTTTTTACGCTTAATTAAACGCATAGGGAAGGAAAAAAACAAAAAAAAGAAAACAGGCCAAGTGATTAGGGCGCCACTTTTTCTTGTTTTTATTCAATATTTTGTAACCGAGTAAAATAGTTGTCGCTAAGCTGTAAGATTTCTGTGATTTCGGAAAGGGTATAAATGTTATTTTTGGATTTTCACGTTTGGAACATTTGGATTTCGTTTGCACGGTATTAAGAACATTTTACTCGCAAATTTTTATTAAAACTGTATTCTTTGTCAAATTAGGTGTGATCAAGTTTACATCCATACTGCAAGTGATGTCATCGTAGGTAAATCGTGGTATTTCTCGATTCAGAAGACAATCAGGTTCTACGCACACACACGTGACGTTGCTTATAGGTGTAAAATTAAATCTGATTTAAATCACATGGTTGGTTATAATCACTTCACGTCTTATCGAATTCCAAGTACCCAATTGATATCTGCAGTTAAGGCAATTTTCTGAAATTTAAGGATAAAAATATTTATGAATTCACTGTAAATAATGAAAGCAGTAGACACTGTTTTTTTTAATTAAGTATAATTATCCCCCTTAAATTAATAAAAGTCTTTAATCCAATGAGTTTGCAATATTTTATAATTACCCAATGTGAAAATTTAAAGGAAATCTTTCCCCAGAAGTAGCCAAAAAGTTATTAAAATTATAAAATAATATATGTATTTTGAGTTCATCAATTTTTTCGATTCACTAGTTGCATTTGAATTAATTAATTAGACATAGAACAAAATGAGTGCATGTGTAAAGCCTCAGGTATTTTTATTTTATTTCAATCAGAAATGTGAGAAGGTTTTTTTTTAAAAATGAGTCATAGAGCTTTTTATAAAATAATAAATAAAATAAAAACTTTTTAGTAACAATAAATCCTTATTATTTCATATTTTTCTTCTAAGTTGGCCTCAAGAACATTTATAAGATTTCTCTGAATTGAAGTTACTGAATGAGTAACAGGGAAACAGTATTATCATTTTTTCACGGAGCATGAACAAATTTCTGTCATTTCAAATGTCACACGATAAAAATGAAATGATATTACAAATTCAGAGAGTAAAATATTCTGATTTATTTTATTATTTCTTCTGCATTTTATTCACTTTATTTCTTGGAATAGAAAAACATAATCATTACCTAAGAAATACATTTAAAACTCCGCTAAAATTTTCGGTATTGTTACACCTTTATTTTTATCACCTAACTTTTCTTCGAATTCATATTTCCTTCTTAATGGCGTTATATTTGTAGATAAAACCTTTTTTCTTTACTTTAAGCAGCATTTCAGACGATAACTCATCAGCTTTTTGAAATTTTATTATGGCATCGATAAATTTTTGTCAAACGATCGCGAAAAGGTGTAAACGGTTTCCTCGCTGTGACGAAATGCAGACGAAAAAAAAGAAAAGAAAAAAAAAAGGTAAACTTACGGAATGAAAAATAAAAGGATGATGTCATTGTTATCTGCAAACAGTTGTAAATCCTACTCACCGCAGTCTTAACAGACGTGTGATTAAAAACGAAAAGAAGAAGGGAAAAAAAAATCGTTTCACTAATTTTTATTTTTCCTTTTGATTTCAGGTAGTAGAATAAGTAGGTGGAAAAAAGGCAAGACAACTCCGCTTCGGTGGGGTCGGCGTAACAAAAGTAAATAAAAAGGGAGCAATGACAAAACAAAGCAGCAATAACGAAACTAAGAGTTGTCATTGTTTTTAAGTCTCTTTGCAAAGGAAACAAGTGGAATTTTTTACGTCGCCCAGTATCCGCTTGGGTTCAAGGTTAAATACGTGAAATATCGTTTTCCTTTCAACTGCCAAAACGAGCGATTTGGGACTTCATTCGACGGTATGTCCCGACGGACGCGGACGTAAATTCTGTCCTCAGTTGAGAAGGTGCATTGACTCAAAAAGTTTTGAGCAAATGTCGTGGATGTGTGTTGTGTTTCTCCTGAAATAACCCCGTCTGACTCGGGACCAATGCACGCTAAAACGACATCTTCCCATTTGACAGAACAAGGAACGCACGAGTCTCGTCCAAGTTTTATCACCACAAATTCTTTCTTATTTTATTTATTATCATTCCAACTAGTTGGAGGTCGATTCATGTACTGAAACATGCATGAAAAGGGGTGAACAGGGAATGGAAATAATCATTAATTCTTCGAGACATGAAGTGAAATGAGAAGAAATCATAACCAAAAAGTAAAAGCCTCAGTTATTTTAAAATAAATTACAATACTTAACGAATTGCATAAAAAGAGCATTTTCCTGCTTAAACTCTTATATTACGTGTTAGTCATAATATATTCTTATTACGTGAGCAATTATTGCTTTACGTTGTAATTTTCTCCTTATTTTTAATGTACAAAACAAGATGATCTTGAAATGTTGAGACACACACAGAAGAAGAAAAAAAACACGCATTTTTACTTTAAACGGAGGAATAAAAGTTATTTCTGTGCCTTTTTTTATTTTCATTTACTTTTTCGTACATCTCAGAAGAATATGAAACATGCTTCGATAAAATACACAAATATCTATGAAAGAAATATGTAATTATAATTTAAACGGTATCTATCTGATGATAAGAGGAAAAAAAAATATTGCGTCCAGACTTTTTGTGTGTCAGTTACTAAGTACCTTACATGCTAAGGACCTTAACTATTTTTTTAAAAACATTTTAGTATCTTAGCACAATTCCAGAACTGTTTGTGCTAGGATTAGGATAAAATTTGGGCAGCGGTACCATGGGAAAATTCACCCCCCCCCCTGCAAATTTTAAGAACCATTCGAAAATAAAAATATTAATTTGTTCTTTTGGTGAGGACGGGAAACTTAAGGTATTTAGCATATATATAGCTGTCACGCAAGTATTAGGTTTCTTTGTCAAAGTAAAAAAGTTCGTTTCTGAGATTAACTGCTCAGATTAAATATACATTCTTTTAGATAATTTTTGAGAAAATCTTTGTTTTCAAACACTCTTTAAGACGGTTTTTTTCTTTTCTTTTGTAATAAAGGAATGTAAAAATTAAAGTCGAGTAATCGTAAACCCTAATATTAAAAAAAAAATCTTTACACTTTTATTGATTTGTTAAGAATTTTTTTCCTGTAATTTTAAATATGTTAAAATTATCAGATAATTTTATTCAACTAACAAATTTTTCCTGTTCTGAAATAAGTTACTAGAAAATAGTTTCTGTCAATTTTTTTTCTTTTGAAAAATATTATCATCGTAAAATAACCAAATTTATGTAACACAAGATTCTACAAATGGCTCACCATTTCTTTTTTTTAAATTTTCCGAACAGATTTCAATTATTTTCCGAATATCTCTCAAGAATATTAAAGTATAAATATTTTTTTCCCTCTGCTTAATATATAAAAAGAAGTACTTGCATTTATTTATTATTCTTTAATGCATTAATAATATTTCTCAAATCAAACTTTAATCAACAATTTAATGAAATCGTTTGAGGATGTCATTGACGTCATATTAAAGATTATCGTCTGCCGTTTTTGGAGTAGACTCACTAGGTGAGTGGATATACTCGCGGATGTTGTTCGAGTAGCGTAAGTAAATAAATGAGTTTAAAAGAATCTCATAAGTGTCTCATAATGAGTCACAAAGTGTATTTATAGATGGTATTTAATGTTTTCACATATTCCATAGATGCGGATGTACAATTATCAGTTCGTTCATTCATGGCTACTGTTCTTTCTTCCTTCCCTTTTTTTGTTAAATTTTTTATTAGTTTTAGAATGGAAGGCAAACTCTTAATGTTGCTATTTAAAGAAAATATTCGTAAAATACTTTGTGTTTCTTTTTGTTTTAAAGCTAAAAGTGTACTACATTCTTTGGAAATTGTTGATTTCGTAGCGAAATCACCAGCGCTGGTCGATATCGTAATTTTAATATTTCGTTATATTGACAAAAAATACCAATATTACTAGATTTTCTAAATTTAACTAATTTGCATTATATTTACATTAATAAGTATTACTGTTACCTAAATAAAATTCATTCATAGTTCTTTCATTTTCTTTTCCTTCTCTTGTTAAATTTATTTACCACTTTTAGATAGGCTTTCTTTTTTTTGTTAAATTTATTTACTACTTTTAGATAGGAAGGTGAACTCTTAATGTTGCTATTTAGAGTAAATACTCGTAAAATATTTTGTGTTTCGTTTTGTTTTAAAGCTAAAAGTGTACTACATTCTTTGGAAATTGTTGACTTAGTATCGAATTTATCACCGCTGGTCGATATCGTAATTTTAATAACTCTATATATGTTGACAAAAAATACCAATATTACTAGATTTTTCTAATTTAAGTAATTAGCATTAATTTTACATTAATAAGTATTATTGTTGCCTAAATAAAATTCATGCGCAGTTCTTTCAATTTTTCCCGTCCTTTGTTAAATTTATTTACTACTTTTAGACAGGCTTTCTTTTTTCGTCAAATTTATTTACTACTTTTAGATAGGAAGGCAAACTCCTGATGTTGCTATTTAAAGAAAATACTCGTAAAATGCTTTGTAGGAATTTTTTAAAGCTAAGAGTGTGCAACATTTTCCTGAAATTTCTTACTTAATATCGAAATCATCAGTGCTGGTCTATATAGAATTTTATTATATCGATATATTGACATAAAAGTACATTATTACAAGATTTTTTCCAATTTAACTCACTTGCATTATTTTTACAGAAGTATTGTCGTTACCTGAATAAAATTTATCCCAACTCGCGGTAATATAATATTCAATAAGAATCATTATTGAATATTATCATATTCTATAGTCATCATAATATTACCTTACTTGATAAGTTATTGATAATACTCGTAACATTATCGTTATTTATCGTTGTCAATAATTGTCAGACATGCGATGATTGCTGAAAAAAAAACTATTCACCATATGTTGGGATAATATTTTTTAAAGAATTGTCATTATCGCGTGATCTAAATAATACCGATAACTCACTATACAACGATATATCGTTAGAAAAACCAATTTGTTGGAAATGATTTTAGATGTACAAAATAAATGCTTTGTCTTCGATTTAACTTAAATATTTGTTATAATTAATTAAAGAGTGTATTTTATGTGTGTCTAATAAATAATTAATAAATTTAATAATTAATTAATTAAATAAAATAATAAATAATTAATAATTAATTAAAATAATAAATAATTAATTAAAATAATTAATAATTAATGAATAATTAATAATTAATAAATAATTAATAGCCTAATAAATTTTTAACTTTATTTATTGAAGACTAGTTAGAATTCTACATATTTATTCACAATTATTAACTCTCATCGATAGTTTTTATTTATCTAAACTTAAAAATAAAATATTGATCCTCAGAAGAAATTTCGCAAAAACCCTTCAAACAAGTTTTTATTCGTCAATTTAAAATTTTTGAGTACAAGTTTTTAATTTTATTTTTGAATTTATGAATGTAGTTTGATAGTTGTTACTGATATTTAAATAGTTGTTACTGCAACATATTTGATTAGTGCATACTAAATATTTAAATCAAACTATGTAGATTGCTATCTTGCACACAAAAATCCGATTAGACCGATGATTGTAATCAGTTGTAGGTTTATTGTATTTTGGTTACTTAATAAGTATATTCAATCGACTTAATTTTAAACTTTGAAATCTACTTAATGAATGCTAGTATTAACTATATAATAATTAGTAGTAACTGATTCTTATGAACATTTGGTAATTAAAGTTAATTACTGATATGTTCGCACACGAAAGTGTGAATTAAATTTTGTCTCAAATCAAGTTGCATAAATAAATAATTCCTGAATCTCAAAGTTTGTAGAGTCCTATAAGTAAAGGTGTTAACTTATAATTCAGCAAAATGATAACATATTGTTAGGAATTGTAAAGATAAATTATTGTTAGGAATTATTATTATAATACATTTTTATCAAGCAATTGTATTGCATTATAAATAGCTTATTTTACTAAGAAAGAGTTATAATCTAAGTTTCAATCCCAATATTTCATGAAATTCAATTAGAAAAATGCGAATGATAGTTTTTCTTTTTTTAAAAAAAAAATTATTTATTATTTTCGAACTACTACTATTTTTTTGAACTTCTTTTTACTTTATTCTTAAATCTTAAAATAAAAGGAGAAAGAAATATGTTATCTACTATACTATTGAAAGATAAAAATTATCCATACTACTAGTGAAAATTTCAATTGTAATGTGGATAATTTTTATTTTATTTATTTATTTAGTTATTATTTTTATTAATTGTTTAGACAAGAGCCTTTTTCTAATTTTAACTTCAATGCTTAAAAGAATGTTTATGTTCAAATATATTTAACAATAATGATTTTTTTTAATGTTATTTTATAAACCAATTAACATAATTAAGAAAGAAAACGATTGCAAAAAAAAAAGGAAAAAAAGAACGAAATTGATAAACGACGATCATGAAATGAAATATTTTTTATAGAGTTATAATTTTGTACTATCTGTCGTGCTGCCATCTGTTGTTGAAGATGTGATACAATCAATGAACTTACATAGAGAAGCTAAATCGAAATTGGAATAAAGCTTTTAACTAAAATTCTTAGCTCAAATCTTTCGTGATTGAAAAATTTTAAATTTTTAACTGATTAAAAGCAATTAAAGTATAAGGTAAAAAAATTGTCAAGTGACAATGACATAATTAAAGGACTCTTGGTATTGTTTTTAGGGATTTTCAGGCAGTTTAACGAATATCGAATTTTAAAACAAAAAATAATACATTTTCAGTAACCTTTAAGAAGAGATTTCAGTATGAAAGCCTTATTTCCATTTAATATGCGCCATTTTTTTCCTTTCTTGCAGAAACATATAAATTACTTTTAAAAATAAATTAAATAAATGTAAGAATAAAATCGGTAGTTTTTAGACAAAAGACATTTGCTTACAACAGGGGTACCCAAAGTGGTCGATATCAACCCCTTGAGGGTAGATACAGTTTAATTAAGGGTCTATCAACGCTAATTAATAGAAAATTTAACGACAGCATCGCTATATATACAGTTTTCATTTGAAATGCTACTTTTAATTACAATACAGTAAATTTATCTTTTATAATAGATTATACCTTATTTTAATTCTCATTTCAACTTATTTTATGTAACGTTTATTTATGTAGCGTTTATTTATTCACTTTTGAGCCAACTTAGACGAATATTAATACGCATTACGCAGAAACAGTCAAACCTTTATTAATTCGATATTTCTCCCTTTTTAATTGCATGTAAATATTTGATTTCGTCAAAATAAAATAAATCATTTAATACATAGAGGAGTTTTTCTTTTTCTTTTTAATCATTTATTTATTGAAGGGGTCACTAAGAGAATTAAAAAATTTTTTGGAACCTATTACAAAAATTTGGCGGCTCCTGATCACTATCCAATTTAGCAAGGACACTGGAATGTTCTTATTTTAGAAAAATTGAAATTTGGCTTGCTGTGCTGAGTAATAATTAAGGGTCACATTGGAATAAGTAAAGTCCATTATTTGGTTCTTTAGATTGTGTGGTTACGTTACCGACAATGTCAACTGTGATCTATCAAAAGTTACCGTCAGATAGAATCGAGTAAACATACGTTTTATATGCTAGTGAATAGGAATTGAATATTTGTAATGGTCGATACATTACAATGCTCCCCCATCAGAATTTTAGATGTGATAGGATTCGATGAATGGATACCACTAGTTGATTCATTGCTGTTTTGTGAGACGCCGGGAGAGCTGTATTAAGATCACCGGACTCTAAGAGCTAGTCGTGAGAGCTGTATTAACATCACGGCTGTGTGCTTGGTCTCTCCTATGTTGCTATTAGCAGTCGAGTGTATACAGGTTCCCGTTCTATGTGATCTAGACCAGTGTTTCCCAACCATTTTATCACCGCGGACCGGTCAACGTTTGACAATTTTACCGTGGCCAGCTGGGGGGGGGGGACGTTGATTGTTTATATGTTAGATTATTTTGATTCATTAATTTTAATTTAATTGCACGTAAACATGCTTTCAAAGTAAAATACAGTTACACCAAAAAAATAAATATAAAGTGATTTAACATTTAAACTTACTAAAACGTTAAATCAATAAGTCATTATCCAGTGAGATGACGAAGTACTTCATTAGTTCCAATGTAAATTTCGCGCTTCGCTTTCTTCTTTTATTTATGATATTTATAATTATGATGATTTTTTTAATTTTTTTTTTATTAAAACTAATTGAAAGAGAAAATAGTTACGGTTGTTTCCTTTTTCTATTTTTTTAAAATCTTTTTTACTTTTACAAACATTGAAAAATTTATGTCACTATCTTCGGGGGTCCCTTTTTTTAAAATAAGTAAAATTTTAATGGAACATATATATTTTTAATTTGGGGTATAAACATAGGAATTTAAATTCAGTTCCATAATTAAATGGCCAGCCCGGTACCATTTGATTCACGGACCGGTACCGGTCCGCGGACACTGATTGGGGAACACTTATTAAATAAGAAGTAGATTTTTAAAAATATTTAATTGCATATTAAAAAATTCCGGCTGTAATAACTTTAATGTGCACCCATGTATTAAACAATTAATGTGCAACAGATATCTAATTGTTAAGATAGAAAACTTTAAAAAGGTTGGTATTAAAACTAAAACTTACATAGTAGCACACAAAATGTACAATGACAAAATTGAGGTTTGTCTGCTGCAATCACCAGAGAATAGATATTTAAATTTTAAATTTAAAATTTACAAATGTGTGCATAAATATTTTCGTTCAAAATGAGTGGTTTCAAAAAGTTAAATCGGAGAATTTCTTCGAGAAAATTTCTGATACACACATGCTATATTATATTCACAAAATACAAAAAAATGAAATAAAAAAGAGCAGCATACATGATTATTTTTGCATTTGAATAAACATTTTCTTGGATGCAAAACCTGAAAAAAAAATTTTTTTGCACCTCTGGTATGATAAATTTCACAGAAACGAAGAAATTAGGCTTTTATTAACGAGAAAAGTATTTTAAATCCATATAGATTTTTTACGAAAATTGTCCACAAAAAAATGACAACTAATATATTTTAGAAGAGAAAAAGAAGGCTTCGCGGGCCGGATGCTGCCCCCGGGCCGCCAGTTGGAAACCACTGATCTAGACGGAGTAGTAACAGCGAGAGGAGAAACGTCACAATCACAAATAGTAAGTAGACTGTTCACTGTGTTCCATCTATCAAAGAATATTAATATTGAAATAGGTTAAATATAGTTGAAATATAGTTAATATTGAAATAGGCGAAATAGAATAATTGAAATGGAATAATTATAAAAGGCAGCTACGTTGCAAGATATTAAAGAAAATTATATTTTTCTAAGTAATAAGTAACAAACCGTTGTTTAAATTAGAGCTTTTCTTATCAAGTTGCAAGAATTATGAATTATGAAAGGTCTATGCATCAATATGTAGTTCTCATTAAAAAAGTTTCTTTTTCTCTTAATGAAATTTCTCAATGTTCTTACAATTTCAAAAAGTTTCTTGCCTACCAGTTTTTATATTATTGTTCTTAAAAACTTTTCAGATACTTTTCGACGCGTCTTATTCAATTCTGAATGCATGTGATTTACTCAATATATTAATTTAATTTTTTAAAATTGAACAAAAGTAATTGGAACACGTTTTTTAAAGAAATTTTTGGTGCCAAAATAAAAATGTAATGCTTTGTTAAGCTATATTTTTATACGGTTACCATAACCACTTAATTTTTTTTTAAATGTTTCAAAATAATATATAAATAAATAACACATTTGGGCAAAAATGTAATTAAAATTTTTTTTAATTCGTTCGCAAAGAACGACTTCATTACCAACAATTAAAAACCATACTTTTAGCTATAACTTTTAAACTAATTATTTTTCTTTTTAAATTTTGTACACAGACTTTTTTTAATGCTACCAATTTTCTGTTAAAATTTGAAAATGACCGAATTAAAATTGCACTTTTTGTTGAGAAAGTTCTGTGTGTCCTTAATAAATAAATATTGATTAAACAAGTAGGTAGCTTGCGATTTTCCTTTAAATTCTGAGCTTTCAGTGTTATAGTTATCCCTAACTTTTTTATTGGTTAGATATATATGCAGTTTAAAACATTTATAAATTAAAATTAATTCGTATAATTAAAACTTGCACACAGCTACTCTCTTTAATAACGTATTTTAATCAATAATTTTTCCAATGAAAGAGAATACTTTTGTAAGCAGACAGAATTTTTGGAACTTTTGTCAGCTGTTTAATTTCATTATCAGGTTTATTTTATCAAGTTATCAGAGAAGTAAGGTGCAAGGAAACTTGAAATTCATCTCGGAGAGTCGTTGTGGCTCAGCTTATAGAGCACTTGCCTCATAGGTTTGAATACCAGCAATGGTTGGTCGATATGAATTCTGCTCTCCCCTTGCACCAACCACAATTGCTGACATAAAATATCCCATAAGACTGTGAACCAAGCGACTACACACTGTTAAGATCTTTCGTCTGAAACATCTGTGTAACGGGAAGCAAGAATGGAAACTGATTGTGAAAGCATTTCTTTATTCAGGTGCTGCCAATACGTTTATTTAAATCTTAGTGCATATCACTTAGTGCATTTCACATCGTCTCATAGCCATCATCGGAAAAATGGACAAATTATGCGTTTTGTAGTAATCTCAAATTAAAGAATCAAACAGCTGGAATTCGCTGTTCTGGAGGAAAAGTGAAACTACCAGATTTAATTTCACCAATCGAGCCATTATTAAAGTTATCATCAGGTCAAGCAAACAAATTGACACATTTCTTGGTAAATGTACGCCGGTACAATTTGTGTTTCCAAATGATTCCATTCGGTGCTATACATATCGTGAGCGAGAATTACATGTGAACATTCACGAGTGCATGGACAAATTTATCATCATGCCGAATCACTTCTACCATTGACTGGCGCAGATCACAAATTTTTACAAATTTATTTGATGGATAACACTGATGATCAAGTTTGTCAACATTGTTAGTTAAATAATGGCACTAAATGAGAAATTGTTGCTGCATTTGAAAATTTTTTCGATCAACATAATAACTTTATTTGACTGGTTAGAACCGCCCTGAACAAAGTGCCATCCGATAATTATAAAGTTGTTATTAGAGATGATAAGACCCCTGCATGACACAACAAAGGAAAATACAATGCACCAACATTGGTGGTAATCGTTATAGATGGCGAAGAATTTAATCGCGATATAATTCTTCATCACAGAAATAGTGACGTTCAAAAGTCTCAGAAACACATCGATGTATTGCAATATCCTATTTTATTTTGACAAGGAGAGGATGGATATCATTTCAATATAAAATAGAGAAATCCGCAAACAAACAAGGAAACGTATAAAAAAGTTAGTGCAATGAATTATTACGCGTATATATTAGTGATTCGCCATAACGCTGAAAATCATATTTTAAAATGCTGGCAATTATTTCATCAAGACATTGGCGATATTTATGCTAAATTAAAACCGAACTCCTACTCTATATTAGATTAAATCAAACCAAATTAAGTTCATCTACGGGATGCAATAATTAATGATGGTAACGTTAATCGTAATGATTTGGGGAAAATGATTATACTGCCAGCTAAAGATCAAGGCACGGGTATGAATACTCACAGGATGCAATGACATATGTTCACGTATATGGAAGGTCAGATTTATTCAACATTTAATATTCACATGCAATCCTGCGTGGGTTGAAATTAAAGAGCTTTTGTTACCTGGATAAACATCATCGGATCGTCATGATTGTACCGCAAGTGTGTTCAAACAAAAATTAAAATCTTTAATATACTGTTTAAAACTATTTAAGATGTTAGGATTGGGGGAGGGGTTGAAGAATTAGTATATTCAAATTTAATTGTGCTGATCATTCGCCTTGGTTACCATTTAAGTTTGTATGCTGCGCAACATAATTTTGAGAGGTGACCAAGCTGGTCGCTAAAGGCAGCTAGTGCTTGTTAGTAATCTTATATGGCATTATCAAATAATATTAACATTGTTAAATGTTAAGTGATACGATTATTTCATTATTGTTATGTAATATTTTGACATGCTAGTTTTTAATGATACGTTGACCTAAAACTTAAAGTAGAGCACTTTTCTTTGATTTATTTATTTATTTACAGTTTGGAAATAAATGTTTATAAATCACGTTTCCCAAACAGAATTATATTTATTTTACTTTAAACATTTGAGAAACTTATTTGTAAATATCAGTAAAAGCAAACATCTCTTTAAATACGAAGAAGTAAAAATCTTTTTTCCTCGATTCATCGAGACAAAGAAATCCTAAATCATTCACATGTATTATGTTTCACGAAAAAATTTAAGAGAGTAAATATTTACACCAAACGTGGAAAAAAGCAGTATAAATTATATTTTGCTTTCTAAATTTATATCAAATTTCGTGAATTCTTTTGTTTTGTAACGCATTGGCTTTCTAAGTGAGATGCGGGAACCCCTAGAGGTATTAAAAATCATGCTTACACTGAAAAAAAATCCGGATCAAATTCCGGTAAAAAGTACTGGTACTCATAGTGCTGGTGTCTTTTACCGTAAAATCCATTTTTACCGGAACATGTTCCGAAACAAAATGTCTTATGTACCATAATTCTTAAAATAATAATTACTATAAAATCACTGAATCACTCTAATTAAAAAAGTATTACTGTAAAAACTAAGAAAAATATTTTAGAGAGAAAAATGGATATTACGGGTAATGCTTCCAAAGTGACAGTACCTTATAGCGAAATTTGTTACGAAATTTTTTACAGTAGGTATATGTAGATCAGATCTTGTACAGGTATTTCAGTTAATCTTCGTAGAATCCAAAAATCGTAACAAAAATTCATTTTTATTTTTAAGTTTAATAGTTCTGTTTAACTGAATAACATTTGATTTTTTAAGTATCATTGCAAACGAAGTTTATTCACTTATAAATTTCCAGAGGTTTAAGTTGATATTTCAAATTAAGAATTAAAACTCACAAAGAAATTTTGATGTCGCGTGGTTCTTTAATTGCAAGAAATAATTCTAAAATAATTAACTGAACTTAATTAATTGTAATTATTTTGTGATTATAATTTTCTATCTTTAGCAAAACTGCTTTTTGTCAAAATAATTTTCATTTTTTTACCAAATAATAACCTGCTAACATCTTCTTTCCGAAATTGCTGTGAAACAACGGGCAGCAGTCTGTCCATTCGTTTAACTATGAAATTTATGGCACCTTTTTTTTCTACCTTTACTGTTTTGAAGCCGTTTGCATCTGGTAAGATAAAAAAAAAAAAACGTGTTTATAAAATTATATGATTTTGTAGCTATTTATAACTAGCATTCATCCAAAACCAGAAAGATGATATTTCACTAGGTATTGAAGTTGGGTTATGTTTGGCCTTTTGTTGATTAATGGATATTGGAGTTGGGTTGTGGTTGAGTTTTGTTTTATTGAATGAACTGTGGAATGTAGCTTAAATAATTTATGTGGTGGTGCCATCTATCGTAAGAGTTGTCAAATGCTAGACTTATTTGTGTTAAACATATCTGTCGTGCTGGAATCTATGCGTGGATAAGAATTTTGCATTCCAATAGACTAGGATCGCTAATTAAGGAGTGAAGGGCACTGGAAACTCTTCGTGTGATGCAGGAATAAAAGAAATATTGTGATGTCATCGCTGGGAGTCAAACACCCATTCAGTCGGTTCTGAGATAGACAGATCAACCCTTTCGGCTAAAGTATGTACCGTGAATAAAATTCTGGCTGTTTGACCGTATTAGGTGAAAACAGTTAATAAACGATTTTTCTCCCAGTTAATAGTTTGAATGCCATCTCTTTTATGGTTATTTGAGCGTTATGGTTGAATATGGTAAAATAACAATTTTTTTATAAGTATTATATCTAATATATTAGTTTTTTGAAATATTTTCAGACTGCGAATTTATGTAGAAACATGAAATTTTCTTATGAACTCCAGATCTTTTATTTTACATTTTAGTTGCATAATGCGCAAAAAGTATTTCTTTCATATTTTTCCTTACCTTGTCTATTTCTATTCTTTCATAAAAAAATCCAACAATTAAAATAAAATAAAATAAAATCCACATTTATAACGCAACTTACTTTGCAAAATGTATTTTTTTCTGCGACATCCAACAAACGACATTCATAGCGAATTAACATCCAAGCATTTCATAGAACTAAAATAAAACAAATGACCAAACGATTATAAAGAATTTTATAAATTTATCTAAAAATTATAAAAGAAAACGGTAAACTCATCAATCTAAATGATAGTTAATATTTTTGTCGTAGCGTGGTGCTAGAACGGTTTGGGTCAATCATGGAACCATTTAGTCGCGTATCGATAAATAAATAAATAAAAAAAAAATTTATATGTTCCAGCATTAGAGTGCACACTCTTTATATATATTTTTCTCTGATTCTGATATATACGTTACAGGACAAAGAGTAGTCCCATGCTTTGAAAAATAAAGAAAGATATTTCCTTTTCCTGTGTCTAAACAATGAATTTAAATAAAATTTATGAAAAAAGTAATTTTTATAGATTTTATGTTGATATATCAAACAGTCAAACATTTAAAGAAAGAAAAAATGTGTTCATTCAGGTTTTCATTAATAATCGGTTGAAAAAAGGATTTTTGCTGAACATGCGCAAATAATATAAATAGAACTTGATTGAAAAAAAGATTACTATTGTTCGTAAATTTCGCACATAAATACAGCTTGGAACTTTACTCTTAGAATATATTTTATAGAATTAAAATTATTACAGACTCAATTGTAAGTAAATTTATTGTTATCATATTTAATTCAAATGTTATTACTTTTTTAAACACTTCTTATTATTCCGGTATTCTTTTTGAAATTGTTTAATTGAAATATTTATGAGGTTGTAATTTAATGAAATCCCAAAATTGGATGAAATTTACTTAATATTCTTTAATTTAGTAGCTTAGATCTAAATAATGTACATTTTTGAAAAAGTTTTTGATTTAATTTATTTTGTAATAAGCGCTTTCAATTTATGTCTCAGTTTTAAATTCCTGTGCTTATGTGGAATTAAAATATATATCTCCTTGTACTATTCTATTGATATTGTTTATCAACTGATAGAATCATAATAATTTTCTTTATTGGTTATTCTTTTTCCAATAATATTATTCTCTTAATTTTTTTTCCTGCAATATGACTTTCATTTGATTCTTAATTGGAGTTATAATATGGCTTTTCTTCAACATCAAGAGTTTTATAAACCAATCTTTATTGATCAAAGAACGAAAAAATTCTTTCGGAGAGCAAAAAATTTAATATGTGTGCTAGAGATTTCAGTTAAATTGTAATAAGTAGAAGATATTTGTTTGATAAAAAGTTTTGCAATGGATGAGTGTGATAGAGGAAGAATGTTATGAAGAGCAAATATTTTAATCGAGATACAAATAAATAAATAATGCTTATTTTATTTATTATGTACTTATTAAAAAACAATATTTTAATTGTTGGTTATATGATTAAAATTAAAATTAAATTTTAGTTCGAAAAGTTGCTTATAACCCCTTCGGGAAGTACTTAACTGTTGAAATTATATATAATTAGTGTTTTATTATAGTTCATTATTATATATAAATAATGTTTTATAAATAAAACGATTTTGTTTCTGGAATAAGGTCTGGGGATCGTAATATATTGTTAAATATAAAATGAAAAATATACGGGTAAAAATTTTTTAATAAAGCTAAAGACTTATTCTCTTAACTTTCGAATATTAAAAGAACTTTTTAAATACTTGAGTAAAAAAATATCAAATTAATTTTTTAAAAAAAGAAGATAATTTTGTCTCTAGATGATTTTTTTAATATTTTAATTACAGATGGGGTCCATCGTGATATATTGTTATTTTATTTATTATTTTTTTTGTATCGCCGTAACAATATTTCAATATACATTTCTTTTATTCATTGCAAATACCATTTCTTGCAATGATTATCGAGTGCATGATAAATTATTGCAACTATAAATATCGAATATGATAATATCGTGATTATTATATAAAACGAAAAATATTGAATAATCGTAAACAATAACTATTGTTATCGAAATCAATATTATCGCAATAATTACCCGCAACGATTATGTCGTGAATGTTGAGAATAGCGTATCTCTGCCATTTGATAGATTCTTTTAGTGAAAATACACAAGTAGAAAATATTTTTCACTTTTACACTTTAATCAAACCTTTACATCAGCGTTTCCCAAAGTGTGGTACGCGTACCCCCAGGGGTACGGGAGCAGTTTTGCTGGGGCTCGCGTTCTTATGTAAAATATCTTATCACGTTCTTATGTAAATAGCAACAAACGAAAATTTCAAATTTTTTTTTATTTAAAAACACAATCTGTCAAAGCTGATGTCAACAGCCAGTAGTGATTTTTAACTTTTGTGCAATTTTTTTATAGTAAGAAATTAATTTTTTTTATTAGTAGTACACAGTGTTACAAACAATTTATAAAGGGTACACAAAAGTCATAAGTTTGGGAAACACTGTTTTACAGTAATGATTCAAGTGTAAATGACATGAGGTCTAACTCAGTTTTCATCATTATATATACACATAGATTTTTTCTCACTTGGAGCTATCGTTCCATTTTTCTTCAATTACTCATTTTTTTTGAATAAAAACTATAATCTTGAATTTTTTGTTATTTATTTCTCTAACGAAAATAATGTCTAATGTAGAAATAATTTAAATCTATGATTGTTAGAAAAAATATAACTTCAAATGTTGATATTATCTGTTCACTTATTATGATATTGAAATTTGATATCTTTCAAGCAGCTTTCATGTCAGATCAAAGTTTTAATTTAAAGAGCCCCGGCGAAGGAACAGTTTAGTGAATTTCGCTAAATATTTAGTTTAATGTATGATTACACATAAAATATTAAAAAATCAAAAATGTCAATATGGATCATAGTTATTTAATAATTATATTTGTTAAAATAAATATTTGTTTACGTATGTATTATTTGTTTTCAATGATAATTTATTTACAATTTTGCAATAAATGAGTCGCTCAGAAGCCAATGCGGTTAAATCCAAAACACAACAATTGAGAAAATTAATGTTTTTTGATACATTAGTTTTTAAAATTCCTGGTTTATTAATTTAATTAGAAAAGTGTATAAACTCTTTTTTCGAGGTGTAAACTCTGCAAAAAACAAGACATGTACAGGATGTGTTAATAAAAACGTAAGTATTTATTGAAATAATGACAGCATCTTAAAAATTTTAGGACTTATACCTTTTGGCAGTTGAAAAAGATAGGAAATTTATGTCTTCTAGTATAAACAAACTTCGATTTTTCTCAATCATCACTAGATACAGTGACTAATAGAAAATAAACTGGTTGATTATTTCAAAAATTATTTTTTACTCCAAAACTAAAGTGGCACTTTTCTTTGTTTTAGGAAATGAAAAAGAAATTAAAAAAAAAATAAAAAACACCACATTTTATAAAAATACTACTAAAAATACCATACCCCTTTTTTTGGTGAAAAAATACTACCGTAGTATTAAAAATACTACGTCTGGCAGCCCTGGTTACTATGAATTTCTTGTTTTTCAGTGTTACCAACAAATATCGAAAGAAGAAGAAGAATTTAATTTTTATTTCAAAGTTTATGTTAAAAAATATTGATAAAAGGTGGACTTATTCACAATGGCTTCTGAAATTATTATATAATATATTCAGAAGCTATTAAAAAAATTGCTGTCTAACCTAGAAAAAAGTAACCAACGAGTAAATCCTTTAATAACTAAGAAGATTAATATTTATTTCATCAAAATTTCCAAAAATCAGAAAATATTAAAAAATGGACTTAACCGCATTGGCTTCTGAGCGGCTCAAATGATTATTTTAATGAAGTATACATTAATGCACTTCTTAATAAAATGCGGCAAAATTGTATAATTTCATTGTAAAATAAGTAATCTGGAAAAAAAGAAAACTACTATACTTTTATTTCAATAAATATTAAACAATACAAACAACAAAAACATTTATGAATGATAACATGAGCAATATTACACATCACATTTTAAATTCGGAAAATATCTTATAAAAATAAATAATTTTATATAAGACATAACATACAATTCAAATGGCTAACGTTTATAGTAAAATACATTCTCAGTTTAAGGCACTTAGTGATAAGCGATTGCATTATTAAATATAAGTTGTTGATTTGAAATTAACTGGCAATAGTAAAGGTTTTATCTGTAATTCTATAAATACTTGAATTTCATCTTATTAAAATTAATGTTAATTCAGATTTAAGCAAAGAAATTAATTATTTATCTATGCGTAGTTTTTAGTTCTTTTTAATTTGGCAGAATACTACATTAAATAATACATTTTATTGCTAATTGCAATCAAGTCAAGTGAAATAGTCATAACGTAAATATATAGAACCTCACAATCTATAAAATTATTATTCGAATTAATAAGAGAAAAAAAAACTTGTTTTTACTGCGGAAAAGTAAGTAAATAACCTGTATCATAGAAAAAAAGGAACTTATTTTTTCAGTATGTTAAATACAATATTTTTTCAAGTGCTCTTGTAATAGTCAAAATTCATAATACTGTTATAATTTTTCTAAGGAAACTATTAAAACACAACATATTTCGATGTATTTTAAATCTTATTAATAAATATCATGTAAATATATTTCTTCACATATTTCTTAAATATTACTAAGAACAAATGAAAATCTCGAGAAATTATTTTATTTTTGATTTCTATTATTTGCGACAGTATATATTTCTATATAAATTTTAAAGTAGATACGGTTTTAAAAATATTCTGATGCTTTCAGTTAAGTTTCATTATGTAAGTTTTTGCAGCAATGTTTCTTTAAAAATAAATAGAATACTTATCAAACAAATACAAACATATATAACAGTAAATCAGTAATACCAAGATAATAATGAAAAGTAGCGTTATAAAACGGATATTTAATCAAAAATATGTTATAATGAATTTACAACTTGAAAAAGGGAAATATGAATTTCTTTTAAAAATATTTACAAAATTATTCGAACTGGTTTGAAATCAATGTCGTAGAATTTTATAGATTGAAAATTATAATCAAATTTACTATGCTTTTAACTTTTTTTGAATGAAAAAAAATATTAATTTTGAGCATATATTATGCTCAAGTTTATTCCATAACAACAATTTACTATTTTCACAAAATTTTAATTTTTCATTAAAAATTCTTTAAAATTACAAAAATATTGGCTTACATAGATTTTTTAAATTGCATCACTTAAGTGTTTTGGCAACTGTTCGTGAAAGAGTTTATCTAACACGAACTTGTTTTATAAATTGGCACATTAAAGCATAGAGTTTCGCCCATTCTTTTTTTTTTGAAACAGATTTTGTGGTGGCAACTAACGTTTTAATATTTTTTATTAGTTAAGAATAAACCACTTTGTGTAAAGAAATTAAATCTTTATAGCTATTAATAATACATGTAAATGTAGCAATAAAAATTAAAAAATATATAGTATAAAATTTAAAATTTTTCTTAAAAAAATATTTAATAAAATGGTGTAATAAAAAGCACAATCGAATAATAAAAAAATTCGAACGTGCTAATTAACCAGGAATTTCACCAACTAGGGAAAGTAGTACTTATTTTTTAGGATCTATACAATAACTAAAGAACTTATTTTTCTTTTTAAAAAAGGATGACTAATTTTTAAAGCTCAAAGTTGCAAATATTTAGTTCAAAACTGTTTTGTCTTTGAAGTACTAGTGATATTCAAACAATAGTAATTATATACAAGTTTTTGGAATTTATGATGCATATAGTTAAATAAACCTTTTTACCATCCTTTAACACTTACTTCAATATTTTATTTCAATTTAAAAAAAAATTAAAATTAAATTTTTATGAAGTTTTACGCGCATGATTATGATAGTAATTAGGAAATAATATTGTAATGATTGAAGACAAAAATAAATTCAATACTATTAAAATATTTCATTAAGAGCTCGTTTCTTAAAATTCGTATTTCTTCTTAATATGTGTCGCAATAGGAAAACTATTACGACAATAGCAAAGCTATTAAGCTAAGAGAAACGAGCGTGATAAATTTGTAAAGATATAATTGCGTTAGATAATGTAGAAAATATCAGCAGTGTTGTTCACTTATTTTTAATATTTCAAATTGACCCTAAAAAGTATAGATATATACATGCAATAAAATAATAGTCTTGATACATCAGTCTGTCAAATGTTAAATAGCCCTGTTGGAAAAAAAAAGTGTAGTATGGCAAAATTTAACTGCAATAAAGTTTCTCAGTTAACTATATCTTAATACTGAGTATTTGAAGAGGAAAAAGAAAGCTTATGATAATTTTGGTTTCCATAAATGAAAATGTCTTTATAATAAATCACATTTCACGAAAGGAATGTAAAACATGCTTAACGGACGAATTGTGCAAGATGATAGGAAAGACTGTTTCGAAGCACCTCAATGGTCGTATTAACGCGATTATCAATTTTTAGGCCGGGTCTTCGTCTTTTAGCAGTTCCGTCCCTTGAAGGTAAGTAGTGAGTTCTGTAAGCAACTTTACAGTACTTGTCATTGTCTGACAGTCTCTAACAGACCTCCTTGAGCACAAGGGTTGGTCCATTAACATTTCGTTAAGAATTTGAGACGTGGAGTCTGATAAGTAAGAATCATTTTCTTCATCCACTTCTTCTGGTATGGCTATCAGGGAGAATCTGAGGATGCACATGAGCTCCCTCATGTGAGCACTCAAAGACTTGGCACTCACTAAAAGATCGGCTGTGTTGCAGGATTCGTCAGAGGGATGCTTCTGCAATTGCTCGCATATGAAGTAGACATGAGCTGTGTGATTGAGCAGCGATGTGTAGAACATTCGAAGAACTTCAATAGGATCTGTGTTCTGCAATATAAAAATAAGGAAAATTAAGAGGATGTTACTAGAATATAAAAAATATTTAATATATATTATTAAGTAATATAATGTTATGTAAAAGCGGCTGTTTCCCAATGCTGACCATAATGCCATTGGTTTCGAAATTGGGGAGCCTTATTTGCTGGTCAACAAATAGCTTTTGCGGTCGTTCTTTTTTTTTTTTAATAAACGGAATTTTAATAGAAATTTTTAAAAATGAATGTGACATTATATATTTATATTTCATTATATTTGTAATAATTATAAATTCATTACAATCATAAATTTATATTTCATTATATGCAAAATTGTAATTCAATAAAAATTTTAACTAGTGGAAGAAGTGGAAAAAATACTAAGTGAAAAATGCTATAAATGCATTTATCAATAAACAGCGGATGACAACCTTAGAAATCTTTTTTTTTCTTTCTGGTTAACGCTAAGAATGCGAATATTAAGACGTGAAGAAATTTATAGATTTCGCATAGTTGAAATTTTATAAAATTATCCGCCAGTACGCGTCTTCTTTTTATATTGTTACATTTTCAAATGAAAAGCAGAATTTTATGAGTTTTTATTTTTCAACTAAGATAATTCTTGCATCAACGGAAACGGCTGGGGAAGGATATTTACTTAAAATAAAAGTATGATTTTGTATAACTTTCTATTCATAGTCGACATTATCAATTAATTAATATAAATTGAGTGCTTTGTAACAGGAGGAGTGATATAGTACAAGAAAATTCCACTACTGTATCGAAAATTAGTTTTGTTTGGATTTTAATTTGTCAGCTTCAAACATCAAAATTGCACTTAACAACGTTTTCATTAAAAAGCAAATATGTTTAGTGTTATGTGAATTGAGAATAAAAACAGATGTCATGTAAAAAAACCGCTAAAATTTATTTAGCTTTAAAATAGTTGAGCCTAAATAAATGCACTTTCAAATATGAGAGTATCATATTTTCACTAATATGCTAAATACATTGTAGATTCATTGGAAGATTCATTCAGGGGAATCTCAGAAAAGAGTATGATATAAACCTTATAGATAGTTTATTTAAATTCATCAAAATATCACTCTCTTCAAATATTCTTATCATTGATCTAAGAAGTAAATTTTAGAGTTTATATTATGAAGTTTAAAATCCAATTTGTATGTGATATAATTCTTAAGGAATTTTGCAAATTTAATAGGAAAAAAATCCTTCCCGCAAAAGTTTTTGTGGGCCACGTGTATTCTCAAAACGTTATTTATCTAGTCTCAAATCTAATTATAAACGCTTTAGTCAAGACCTTGAATATTTAAATGTTGATGTAGGCTTTTTACACTTTATAGAACAAAGTAGATTTTATGATGAATAATTTGCATAATTTCATTGAATGTAAATGTATAACTACTCAGAAGTAATGAAGCCATACTTTCACTACCGATACACTTTTCTCAGTTATGATAATTTAAAATCAGCTATTGCTTGGTTGATCTGATCAAGGTGCTTAACCTAATGACTTTTGGAATAGATTCTGCAGATTTAAACGAGGCAATGAAAAAAAGTTCAAATTAACAAATTTGTTTCGTAGAAATACTAATTTGTTTACTCAGAAGCAAAATGAGAAATGAAATCTCTTAAATGATTGAAACTCGCTTTAGTACGATTTCATACATGACTGATTAAGGTAAATGAGGTATGAAGGCGAAAGGATTTCCCGGAAAAAAAGTCGAACACAATGCGTTAAATCTCAATAGTTTATTGATTTCTAATTTAAACATATTATATTACTTATTCTAGTTTAAACATATTATATTTTTATTATAATTATATAACAATTAAAATAGTAGATATTCCATATGTCGATATGGAAAATAAGGACACATGCAGTGCTTAAATGTATCCAAATAGCAGTATAATCCTGATATTCTTCTTTAGATTGCTTAATGTCTCTAACATAAGGAGATAGTGTTCTAAAAACTGTCAATCGTTGCTGTCGGCTTATTTTTAATGACCAGAAAAATCAATGCGAGAAATAAAATCCTTAATTAACAAAGATCCAAATTTTCTTTGATTGTCGTAAGCATATTACTTTTTAAATGCTCTGTTTAAATTTTTTACTTCTAAAATATTTTTTTAAAACTTTTTTTACTTAATGAATGTTTAAATTTTTTACTTCTAAATATTTTTTTTTGCGAGCTTTATTCAGTGATATTTACCTGCGATATTTATTTATCATAGTTTCGTAGTATTATTTTCGGCTATTATTACGCATTCTGATTTTTTTTTATATTCGAAATTAATAGTTTTAAACTGAAAAGGGTATTCCGCTGCATAAAATAATTCTTCAATATTACGTTAGTATACAGCATTTTATGATAAAAACATTGAATGCGCACCGTTTTACGATTTATAAATAATATGTAGGTTATAATTACTTTTATAATAAGCTTTACGTAAAGTTTTATTTCGCTAACATATGCATTTGAAATAATAAATGCATGTTTGTAAAGCATTAATAGGAATTAGATTTTCGCGTCATTACTAAATGATCTTTAGGACGAAGAACTATTAAACGCAACCAAATTTTAAAAACGAATTAAAAACAGCAACAATATTGTTGATGAAATTGTATTAGTTTGTACGTATTTCCGAAATAATCGGTAATTAAATCAAGCCAGGTAGAATCTATGACATAAAAAGTCAATCTGAATTTGAAGTCGAAGAAATTAGTTAATTCGTCGAAGTAAAAAATTTAAAATTAGTCAAGGTAGCTTCTAATTAATATAATATGTTGCATATTAATTAGAAACAAAAGTATTAATATTTTCCAAAAACTTTTATTCGCTAAAATATGTGTTTGATTTAATATCGATGCATGGGACTGAAGTAAATATAAAAAACTTATTTTATATACTTACTAATATACTTTCGGCTGAAGGAACTAAAGCAACAAGAGGTAGTTCTAGGGTTGAACAATCAGGAAGCACATTCTGAAAACATTAATATCCATAACATCAGATAAAACTATCAAATATGTTAAAGTAACTAAATTAAAATTTGCAAGACATATGCATCTGTAATAGAATTTAAATGTTTTAGGTTTGGAATAAGTTTATATGAGATAGATTTTGTTCAAAATACTTTTTCTGTTTTTCTATTATATGATGAAATAAACAAATGTTAATATTAAATTAACTATATCCAAGATTTTGAAATTCACATTCATTAGAAATAATATGTTTTCAAATGAAAATCACAAACATTACGATAACTTTAAAAATATTAAAAGTAGTTTTTAAATTTAACTAAAAGAAACAAAATTGAAATAAAAGTGAACGAGTTTAAAAAATTTAGTAATGCGTAAAAAGTTAAAAATTTATAAAAGATGAAAATTTTAAATTAAAGTTTTAAAAATTTATGTTTTTCTTCTGAACTACTTTACTTTCTGAACTAATAATATTATGCTGTAAACTTGAGCTTTTAAATTTTTACGCACGTCTTACAACTCAACAATGATGATAATAATAATAATAATAATATGCAAAGCGCTGGGGTTCTGAACGTTTTTTTATTTTTTATTATCGGAAAGTTTTAAATTGATTTAATCGTTAATCTTCTACTCCATCTTAAATATGAAGTAAAAATGTTTGATTTCATTCATCCTGTTAAAT
The DNA here is from genome assembly GCF_043381705.1 of Parasteatoda tepidariorum. Lineage (NCBI taxonomy): Eukaryota > Metazoa > Arthropoda > Arachnida > Araneae > Theridiidae > Parasteatoda > Parasteatoda tepidariorum. The sequence goes on along the minus strand of NC_092204.1, from coordinate 88,017,248 downwards.
GAATCGATCAAATCATTGAATTGCATCTTTCGAATGTAGAAAAAATTTTCCTGCTTAAAATATCGAGAGTAATCTATTCACAAATTTGCGCCGTATTGTCCTTTTCTTTTTTTCAGAATAACCCAACCGGAAATGTTTCATAAAGAATATTTCCCTTGAAGATTAGTGGTCTGATAATCATCCTTTTCTGTTTTTGTGACGACTTTTTAAATAAGTACAAATAAATTACTCCTTTATTTAAAAATATTGCACGCATTTTTTATATAACTCTTTTCCCTTTAGGGAAAACCATAATTAACTGCTATTTAATCAATGTTTTCGATTATATTGTAATTGCGAAGGAGTATAGTTGAGAACTAAGTTTCTATTGTCTTACCTTTAAAAAAAATAAATAAAAAAAGCAAAACAAACTCGCCTATCTCAGTACACGAGAATGTTTTTACTATTTGATGTTTACTTTTTCATTTCGAAACCAGAATTGTTTTTTGGATTTATCATATGAAGCCTCTGAGTCATGTTTGTGGTTACATAAGCGATTGTTTTTGCGTCCTTTGAAAATTGTGTGCTAGAGTTTTGTTTGTTGTGAATGTTAGAGAGACAGGAAGATGTAAACTTCACACTTATGTTTCTATTGGCAAATTATTTTCCGTGTGGGAAATTCCCCTGAGGGGGGATTTTGTTTTACTCGTATTGTGTAAATCTTTTTTTTTTAATGATTATTTATAGACTAACAGTTATATAGTCCATAATGGGTCTTTGTAGACTAATTGTTACTCTATTTTAAATCACTAGAACTACCAGAATATGGTAAAACGTAACTTGTTTTAAGCTCTATCGGAGTAACTAAAGGCTCGGTAATTTTTACCGAAGCGCATTGGTGATGATTTTTCTAAAATTAGCAATAAAATATGATTGTATAATTTACGTGATGATTTTATGATTAAAAGTGGTAAAATTTAGGTGTTTTTATCATGATATCTTAAAGTTTGACAAAAAAAATATTTATTCGGTTCAATTTACTTTTTAGTTTTATATTTTTACGAAAGGTATGATAATAAGAACTATTATTTTGCAAACTAGAATTTTTAGTCAACTGGGGTCCCTTCACGAAAGTAAAGATTACATAATGAATGGTTTAAATACAGTATATCTTGGTTTTTATTAAAATTTATTTTATTTTAATATAAATATTTTTATTACCAGAAATGTCGTTAGCATACAATCCGGTAATTTTACCGAAAACTTTTTTCTTCCTGTTGGAATGATTGTAAACGCATATTATTATTTTTGTAAGTCAAATTATTTTTAAATATTTTTATTATTTTTTTCAATAGCAAATTTTAGCTGTTTGTTTTACAATGTTTCTTTAATTTTTTTTATTTTCATGCCAAATTCGAAATAAAACATTTTAATGTAAATTTTTCATACATTTAAGAGTTTCCATCATTTTATATTAATGCATAACATATTATAGAAAAATTGTAATTAGGCATTAATCTGTCAACCATCTTTATCTTGTCAAAATATGTTAGCATGAATGCTATTTAAACTTTTAATGTATGAATACATTCATTTATCTAAATAAGTCGATATTTTTTCTCTTTGATCTTTTAATGAATATTATTCATATGAATGCTGTTAAAATTTTACTAGTGAAAACCATGAATGTTTTAATTGAATACCGTAGAATTAAACCTTAATTTATGTTTCATTTATATCAATACGATTTTTCCAAATTAAAAGTTGTTACTAAAAAAATATTAAATAAAAGTTTATTTGAAGTATTAATTCGAACTCAAAAATATTTGGAAAAATCAAAGAAAACGTTACACGTGGTTAATATACTTAAAATACTTTTATGAGTTTAATAAATCTGTGAATTCATTTGTTTAAATAAATATAAACTGCCTCAAGTTTCTTAATGTTCAACAAATACAATCTTATCACGAAAAGTTTATTTTCACGAAACTAAGTATATCATTGCCGGAATCACTATCATTTACAACAATTGCTTTTTAAAAATTTAGAATGAGTAATTGACCAAAAGTAATCATTATAACCGTTACAATTAACAAGTATATAATGGGAACAAATAAAATAACTCATACGTATGTACGTGAATGTAGATTTTTCAAATAAAGTATTTCCTGACAGTAATAAAATCAGTTGCACTAAGGTCGAGAAATAGATTTGCAATCGTTGAAAGAGTTACAGAAGAACCTAAATGAGTTATTGAAATAGGTCAAAGAAGAAAAGCGAATGTAAGTTCAAGATCTAGATCAGTTACTATTCTAGAAACTATTTCTCTTTAAGAGTAGAAATAGTTGATTTTTTCAGTAAAAGGAGTTTGTACCCTAGTGTTATGTATAGAATATATTTTTTTCTGGTTACATTTTCATGCTAGAAACTATATTCTTTCTATAAGAAACTCCACATTCGTATTTTTTATAAAAAACTTAACATTAATATTTTTTTTTACGAGAAACTTTGCATTCACTCATTATAAAAACCAATTTTTCTTGGCTAAGTAGGACAAAACTGTGTTGTGCATAGTATTTTTCCTCTTTGAAAATAAAACTTCCATAAATTGCGGTTATGAATTGCTGTTATATATATGTTCAAAATATCTTTTTGTTCTTTTGTGTACTTAAAGAATGATAATGCACTTAAGTTCTTTATAAAAGTTTAAATCAACTAATTTAACTGGACTTAATTGCAATTGCTGTTTCACATTTAAATGTAATTCTCACAAATTATAAAAGTCATTTGAATATTAAGATAAAGGATATATACTGTAATTTTTGCTGAAAAAATATTCTGTGGTAATGCTACATAAAAGGAAAAAAAAAACTATTTCAGTATAAATTTTTATTTAACTTTACTTAACTTTATTATTTTTTGTAACAGTATTAGTAGTATTTAACTTTAATTTTGGTCGATAACAAGGTATATTAAGGTACTTTTTAAGTAGAAGCTAAATTTTCAGCAATTATTTTTTGCGATAATGAAATCCATGTTATAGCATTAGACGACAAAAGTTTGAAACTGAAAGATAAATTAGCTCTTTGGAAAATATTTTATTATATTACTTGAAAACTGAATGTAAACGCTTAGACAGATGTACCCAAAGAGGATGCAGCAAGTTGCTATTATAATATTTAATATATATATTCTTTAGGAAATAAATCGATTATCCTGTTTTTACAGCAAAATTTGTGGGTATTTTCATATTATTAGTGACTTTACAACTGTACAGCATGTTTTTCAGGAAGTTACTGTTATGAAAAAACATGTATAATTGGAACATTAATGTTGTAAAAGAATGGTGGAATACATGTTTGAAACATGTATTCTGAGTTTCGAGTTAACGTGTTGTTAGCAACCTACGTACTCTTAACATTTAACATATATTACCCATGTATCTTCAGAAGCTCGAGGAAGGTTTATTTATTGTTATTTTTATGATTGTATTTATATCCATCTTCGTTTTTCTATTAACTGGAATTAAAATGATTAAAAGAATCTTAAATATTAGAAGTAGTATAAAGTATACAATGCTGACACTCTTACTGCATGCTTCCTTACTTTATTTTTAACAGACTTAAATGCATTATTTTATTTACAATATATTTTTATTTACATATTTTTATTGAATATTTTTATTTCATATTATACTATACAAGGTAAATGCAATTGGATTTTTGTGAATATATATTGGTCTGCCATGATTTCGCTATGTATAAAAACCTCTGGCTCAAATAATGTTACCGCAATGCTTCACAAATTGTGAAAAGTCTCAAATCTATTACAGGGTATTTTTAATTCATAATTCGAATGTAAAAGAAATGTATTTAGCAAAAGTATTTTGCACTTCACAGAAGCCACTTTATCGTATTTTATCAATGTATCAGTTTAGGAAAATCTCGAGAAATATGTCATCTTTTTCCTTGAATATTCCAAGTTAGTTTGTCTTGAATTGTAATTTATTGAGGAGATATTTAAAATAATGAAAAGCCATTGAAAGGTACTCACTGTTCTTAAAATTGTTTGAGCAGTTTCCTTAAGTAGTATGGCTTTTGCTTTCAGTTCTTTCACCACAGTTCTTTTGGTCGAGCGGCGTTCCTGTTCGCTTTCAGGAAACTGCAGCCGACTCGTTTCTATAAGAGCACAGGGATTTTGTAGTTTCTCGGCAAAAGAATATTCAGCGACTCTTAGAATATCATCAGCCGGTAAAGGATTGGCTGAAACTGGACGGACAATAACGGGCAGAAGACGGCACAATGTGCCCATTACGATCAGCAGATGAACGGAGGCTGCTTGTTTTGTTCTGGTGTTTTCTGTAAAAAAATGGTTTTCGTCTTTATTTGCTTCTCAGTAAAAAAAAAACTAAAAGTTTCAATATTATAATAATTTGTATCAAATTATACAATTTAAAAAAATATTGCATTTCATAATTTAAAATCATTTTTTTTAAAATTTCCATTACCCACCACTTTCGGCACCATATGCTATCGTAGTACTTAACGGTCGGTATTGCTGATCTCTTTTCTTGTAGTCATCATATAAGCGGATTATAATTTATAACAAATCTATCTAACTATTATTCAAACAAATTGAAATTTTTGAGTTATTTCTAAGCAAAGATAAAAAGTAAAAAGTTTTTGAAAATCTGGTTTCATTCTTACACCGTACAGAACATACTTAAGCATGGGCACATAAATATATTTCTGAAATAATTTGCATAATTTTATGTAAAAAGATGAAGGATGAAAATGATTCATAATATTTGTACTTTATATTTATAATGAAGCATAATGGGAATTTTTTAAACATTTTTACTATGTATTTTCTTACTTTTTCTTTAGAAAAAGGCATTTTAAAGGAACGAAATAAGTTTATTGTTAAAAGTGTAAAAAAATTTAATAATTTTTTTAAAAAAATTGTAAATATATAGATTGTGCAGTAGTTAATAAGAGTTTAAATTAATATTTTTAGTAGTTAATATTTGCAATTTTTATAGTTATTATAAATAGTTCAGCTATAAATATTTTTGTCATAAAAGTTGACTATTTAATTTATCACTTACTCACATTAAAACTCACATTATCATTTAGAAATATATTAATTTGTTAAAAGAGATGTTTCGTAATTTTATTGGTAACATCAATTATTGTATTAATTGGTTAGTTACAAAAGACTTACAAATGGCCACAAACTTCGAGAAAAAATGAAATAAATGTAGGTTTGTAATAAATAATAATTAATTTCTAATATGAAGATTTTGGATAATTTATCTCAATTTTCATTGCAAATTTCATTTTTAGATAATATTTATAAAGCTTGTCATATACTATACTTAAACCCTGGACATACAATTGAATAAAAAAAAAACTAATAATAACGACCTTTGAGACGAGACAAGAGAGGTTAAACTGAAAACTTTCTTAACAATGGTTGAGCATTTCATTTTATTATAAATTTTTTAAAGTCAATAATATATCACTTAGTTCAGTCTACCGATGGTTGTAAATGGAAGAGTTAGGTCAGCGTCCGCTATTCTGCTTTGCCCGCAGACATCACACATGACACAAAGTTGAAAAATGCAGGCTGAATGTCAGAAAATCACTGAAGCATATTGTGTAATTTATTCAGACAAGTGAAAAATTTTCTATGTTTTCACATGTATAAAGTATTCGCACGGCCAAAAACTAGTAAAAACTTATGTATAGTTAAAAATTTTATTTAAACAATTACCTACACTGAAGTGGATGCATAAATTAGTTTGGCTCAAACTGAATAAAGTTTAAAACGAATGTGAAAAATATTATATTTTTAAGCAAAAAAATTAAGAATTGACTTATTTTTAAAAGAATTCTAGAATTTGATATTTCGCTTTTAGGCATTTTTTTTAAAAGAAAATGGCATTCTGAAATGTCAGTTGAAATAAGTTGAAGTGGATTCAGACTGGTTTTGTTTCAAATTTAAAACCCTGTAAAAAGTAACTCTCATCATTACATTAAAATGCATGAAAATCCTATACCTGACGCAAAACAAACTATTTTAAAAATTTTTATAACATCGATAAATATATGAATGAATGTACGGATTTAAAATATCGAAGTGCGTGAATTGAAGCACGAAATATATAAGAAGTAGTATTAAAATATCTTAAAATATCTTAAAAAATATCTTAAGATGTGTTTTATTTGATGGTTTGTGCACCATTCAGATCAGTCTACTGATGGTTATAAATAAAACAGTGGTCAGTTACCACTTTATCTAGAGATAAGAGCTAGTTGAAAAATGAAGGTTGCAAGCCGAGAAATCACTGAAGCATATAATTTAATTTATTCAGACAAGTGAAATTTTTCTGTGTTTTCATTTTTATGAGGTATTTAGATAATCAAAAACGCATCCAAATATAAAGAGCTATAAAAATGCTTTGATTTAAACAATTATCTTCAATGAAGCGGATGCATAAATTAGTTTGTTTAACAGCATTCTTAATAGTGTAGTGACGACAAATCGAAGAAAACGATGCTGTTATGAGTGAAATTATCACGATATCACACCACGCCGACAACCTTGTGCTTGACCTCAACCGCTAAATATATTTCGTAATTTTTTTCCAAGTTTAACAGAGAACTCCAAACAAACAATGGCTTTTAACCAATAACTTTCACACTGCGAGGAAATTCCAAAAAGGTAAATGAAATAGGGAATTCCGTAGAGGCCCCAATTGGAACACCTACGTCAGCGTGAAATGACGACATCATTTAGTTGTGTGTCCCCTTCTTAGAACACGTGTATGAAATTAAATAATATTATTACTTTAAGGTAAGAGGATTTTGCCACGAGTCAATCGTCAAGAATTTAATGAGATCCAGAACTTACCTGTTTTTAAAATTGTTACAAACAAAATGAGACTTCTCTTAATTTTGAATGTCTGTAAGATGTATCAAAGTGATCGATGAAGAATTAGTAGCAATAAAACCTGTGTTTTGTATTGGTTAAAAATATTATCTGATGTAATTGGAAGGATTAGAAGTTGTCTTTATTATAAACTTGACAAGTGATAAAAAAGTATCGCAGCAGACCTAAGATCATCCCCCAGTTTTGCGAATCAAAATGGGTTAAGATTATATGAAATCACCTTGTTGTGGTTTTAAGGCTAATATGTATTAAAATTTTAACGAGCAACTTTTTCGATAATTTTCAAATAGTAGTCGGTAGCAGAATGTTAAAATTTTGCTGGCAAAAATTAGAGCACAGGTTTTTAATTTTATTTTAACAGTTTATGATCTATTGAGCCCAAATGGAACATGAAAAACAATGTTCAAATATTTCTGAAAACAGTAGTGGTACAAATTATCTCTAAATGAGGGATATATTGAATACAGTTTTTCGCATTTTTCATCAACTTCAACAAAGTATCCCCATCAATAGATAGGGGGTTAGAATCTTATAACAGTTGGGTTAACGCAGGAGGTTTTCGAAATTTTCTTTTCAAATAACGGCTGATATGTTTCACTCCAAATGTAATCCAGGAAGATGAGTGAGTTTAGTTTTCTTGGTTTTGAGGTTAGATATGAAGTAAAATTACAAGACTACGGAATTGCGCAGCCACAAAGTTAATATAAATCTGTTGTTCAATGGTGAATGTAAAATATAATTTATCAATGCTATTTTGTTAGCAGTTAGAGGTTGCTAGGCTTTTCTTCTATGAAATTCAAATTTGAATTGATAATCGAAGCCTTTAAAGAAAAGGAGTTTGCCTCGATTTTTAACTCTGGAGTACCCTTGTCTCCTGAGTTTAGTTTAAAACTACATATTTAGATAGGGTAAAGCTTTTATAATCCTTGAAATGACTTTTTTCGGACCTATACATATTTATAGTGAAAAATTAAGGGGACGGAATTTTTGAAAGACACTTGATGTAGTTGAAATTAACCTAGAAACGTCTATAGCTAAAATAAAGAATTTTTTTTTGAGCAAAGAAATATCTTGTTCTTAGTACATTGTAGAGCTTTAACTCCAGTTTTTCATTTATTTCAAAGTTTAGCAATACTTAAAATCTTAAACACAATATTTAAAAATTAAATTCTTAAAAACATATTACTGTAAAAATCTACTTTTTCTAAATTTCGTGCTCCCATAAAACAATAGAAAATGTAGAAACTATACTTAAAGTTCATTAAATTTAGATCAAATAAATGATTAAAAAGATCATTTAACTTTCTCAAAAATTCTTATTGAGGTAAAAAAACAAATAAACATTTTAGAATTCAGTAAATTTAATTAAATAATTACTAAATGAAAATTACAACACTCTCGAAAATTATTAGTCGTATTAAAAGAATGAGAAACGTAAAAAGTTTTGTAAATTTTAATTAAATATTAGAAAAGAATTTCAACGCTAATATAAATTTTATTTAATTCTGCGATTAATTTTGATTTAAGTTCTAGAAAAGAGTTTTTTCGTAGAAACTCTTACCTCTGTGAAAAGAAAAAGAATTAAAAGTTGAAAGCTTAGCAAATTTAATTTAAATAAACGGTAGGAAATAAGTTTAACCTACGCAAAATTCTAGCTCCCATAAGAAAAATAAACAAACATAAAAAGTTTAAAGTTTAGTATGTAATTTAAATAAACACTAAAAGTAAGTTGCAAGTTTTCAAAAATCTCTACCATAAAGAGAATAGAAATTTAAAAACTGTTCGTACATAATTGTTTCGTACATAAAAAATACACTTTAGGTCTATTATAGAATAGATTTACTTATTGAACTTGGAAAAGGTGACAATAAATATCATCTTAATGTAACGAGAAAAAAAGTTCCGAAATTCTTAACCTATAATTTGAAGCACACTAAGAAAAGTAAAACAGAAAGAAATGAAAAAAAAAAAGAAAGTTTAGATTTCAATAAATAAATAGTTGAATAAAAGAGAAATTCTTATAGGAGCCGTTGACACCAGAGAAACACGAAGGGAAAGCCATATAAAAAGGATATCCGCAGCCGAAGTTACAATGGCATTTCTGAATACCAGACAAGAATAACCGCCCTATAAGTGAAACCGAATTTCTTTAAAAAATCTTATAACCCATCTGATCAGCAAAGCGCGAAAAAGTTTGAGTTCACAAGTAAGCATAAGGGTACACGTTAGAAGATTTTTCGGAAACTGTTATTTTACTGCTCGCGACTTTTTCTTTCTCTTCATAAACTCTTCTTTTTTTCTTTTTCTTATTCTCTACCTCTTAACTTTCGCGCTTCGTTCGCGATCGTTTGCCCGGCGAAGAGTACGTTAACAAAAGGATATTTAAATTCAAATTTATACCGCTTCTTCACTTTTTCTTTCAATGAAGAGGATTTTGGAATTCTCCAAATTTGAATGAAAGTATTTTGTCTCGAAATATGCCATCTTACTTTCTAATTCTTAAACAGGATCTTTTTATCGATATTAGAAATACTTCTCAGATTTCACAATACAATTCTTTTATAATTCTGAGACACGAGCCTTAAATTAACCTATATATTTTGACAACATGAGTTCAAATTAAGTATTTCAGAAAAATATTTTACTTTGTAAACTAAAGTAATAAATATACATTACATGAATTTTTTGAAATATATATATATATTNATATATATATATATATAATAGGAATTTTAGGAATTAAAAAAAAATTCAAATAGCAGATCATATTTGATAACATACTTTAAACATTTTATTTTTGATCAGATTTTCTTATATTTTATTTTATAGCAACTTTAAATTTTATTAAAACATACATTGTTTAGCAATGTTAAAAAATATAGCTCATATAATATTTTTTAATTTAATCCACTTTGGAATATTAGTATTGTAAAAAAATTCAATTGTATATCAGAGATTTTTTTAATACTTTCAAAAACAATCTTTCATAGTCTTAAGAGTGTGCGTACTAGTTTTTTTTAAGTATTCTTAAAATGCATCAGCATATTTTTTTTGTAAGTACATTTGAATCATGTTTCACTTATTTAGTTATCAATGATATGGTTTTGATTCAAATATATTCAAATACATATTTTTTTATATTTGATTTGTTAATATTTTGACGTATGATGTTGATGCAAAATTTAATAACAGCTGAATTCTAAATTGAAAGCATATTTCTATTAAATATCAAGTTTGATTACTTCTGTACTATATCTAATATTCAATCCTCAGTATGTATACTCCAGAAATTCTTTTTTCTTCGTTATCAAAAGTGTCAATTAAACATATTTGTATATGCACATTTTTGACAGTTAACAATGTTTGAAAACATTCTCATATACATTTGAAAATAACTATGAGATCCATAAGTATTTTGTTTTGAATTATAAGAGTAGTAAATGCTTATGTAAAACAATATTATTCAATAATAGCATTATAAAAAATATGTACATTTATGAAACAAAGATCATAGAAGAAATTCAGAATTAACTGTGGTAACGTTGGAATTTTGAGAAAAAAAAAATGATATTATTTTTCATTCACAAAAAAAAAAAATATGAAAGTTAAATTTTCTAAATCGAGTGGTTTTTTCAATTACTTTGATTCTTTTTTCTTTTCCTCTTGTTAAGAATTAGTTAAAATTATTATAACAATTCCGTATATTTTGTTTTATATGCTGATTACATTTCTCATTTGTATGTATTTTTTAATAAAAAGTATCATATGTTATTAATTCCTAAACTCATTGCGATGAATGACTCTTTTCTAAATCATATTTATATGAAGGGAAATGCATTTTTAGTGTAATGAAACCAAAATGTCATTCATAACTGTAAATGTATTACAGAATATATGTTACAAACAGTATTGTTGGAGTAGTTAATGTTAACTAGCTAAAATTAATTAAAACATAATCTTTGGATGAAATCATAAACGTTCCTCAATAATATCTAACATCAATAAATAAAAACGAATGAATACATTTAACAATCCCCAGTCCACGTTCAAACAAAGCATACGAATATATTAAAACTTTTCGTATGCAGATGATTATAGTATTTAGCTGCAATAAAACGCTCAGCTCTCATCCGAATAATAATTACTCATTCATGTGACAGAAACGGGAAGGATTGATGGATTAGTAATTTATCATTACCTAGTTTGTCTTTTTTCCCCTATTACTTTAGCCGCGAGTTTAGGGTTACCGGGCATAATAAGACAGACTCTTATCACACGATATGATTTGAATTTAGGCTTCTAGATGATGAATATTTCAGTTTCACAAAGATAAATCATGTTTGTTTCAAAAAATAAAATTAGATTTAAGCCAGTTTTAGGTTAGACAATCTTTTTTTAAAAAGCAATCAGTTTAAATTGACGCGTATCAAATGCTTAAATGATATTTATTCAATGAATGATATGTGCTTTGCTTGTTGAGTATAATAATATGAATATAAGTGATTATTTTTTCTGTGTTGTTTTGTAACCTATAAAAACAATTTGGTTTCCTTGAGATGAAATTGTATAATTATGGATGCTAATTGTAATAGTAAGATACAAAATTATAATGTGATCTAGATAAGACTAGAGATGATTGTTTTTAATTTTTTTTTTTTTTACATTTATTTTTTCTGTAATATTAATTGTTACGTTAGCTGCATGTTTTGTTTTCTTTTGTTTCAGATAGTATAAAATTTCAAAAAGAAATTTCAAATTTCAATTTATGTGGATTACTTTTTATACATGATTAAGGTAAGTTTACACTCAATATTATTAAGATATTACTATTGACTGCAACATTAAGTTTTACACATCATTACATGTAAAGAATTTTACTTAAGGCTTAGAACTAAATTCCTTGAACACTTACAGAGAAATATTGGATTACTCTCACAGGGTTAGTATTTTTATGTAAGTTTTATTCGGTGGCGAATAAAACTTATGGTAACATTTGTTTATGAGGCAAACACTTTTGAAATAATCAATAAGAATAATAAATACATATTTTTTAAAATCGTTATTAATATTAGCATTCATATTTTTTTGAAACCACTTTAAATTTATTGTACACTTTAAATTTATTGTTAGTATTCATTGAAAATATTAATAGCCATACAATTCTTTACTTCATTAATAGAAATAATGTACATTACATTTGTTTGAACTATTGAAAATAAATGCATGTATGCATTTTATGAAACTATTAAATTGACATGCATACATTTGTCAAACCACCTGATGAGAGAAGCATGTATACAGATATATACATATGTATATAGATATATTTGTTAAAACAACTGAAATATGTATACATTGATAAATAGTACACAAATATTTGTTATAATAATAGAAATCGAATAGAGCTAAATATGAACGCGTTTGCTTGTAAAATATTATTTATTATAAATTATTTTTCTTTATTTAGAAAAAATGTTTGGAATGCATTAATTCAAAGCATCAATACTATAAATGTACCAATTGTTATGATTTGGATTGAGATAGAGTTTAAATATGAAAAAAACTATAAATTGTACAAAACGTGAACATAATATATATAATTTTTCTTACCGTTTTTTGTTTTCTTTTCTCTCTTACGGTTTTCATACTTTGGGTGACATTTACGTTTGTCTTGTTCCACCATTACCAACAATATCAACACGAACTATTAATTTAAGTACAGCACCCTCAAAGGAAAAAACTTTTTATCAAAATATTTAAAGACTGATAGTATGAAATGACCAATCGAATATGCAGTACAAAGTACTGATCCCACTGACCGTATAAAAAAAGTCTTCTCTGATGACCGTATGACAGTAGAGTGTCCCTTCATGATTCCATGCCTTATCTTCTTATATCAAGACCACACCGTAGTTCGCGTTTCATCAAAGAGAAGACACGCTTGCCGGTAAAAAGAACAACTTTGGCTTGAAATCGCCGATGTTGGCGCCTCTTTTTTAATAAATTTCGTGTGGGAAATTGTAGTTATGGGTTACGTGATCGCAGGCACAAGTGCGGAAAACATGCCGCTCTCTGAGAAATTAACGGTATAGGAGTAATTAGGTTATAGTGGTGGTGAAGTTTGGCCTTTTTGGGATTATTGATACCGTATTTTCATTGCGGCAATCATTATATAATACTAGAAAGGTGTGTGGGAGAGAAAACGTTTCTCATCACTTCAAGGAATTGGATATCGAAGCTCGCAGACTAAGAGAATGCGGATACGCAAATTGTACTAGTATTGAGTTGTTCTTTTTTAAACGGAGACATATATGCAGATAAATTTTGTTTTAGTAGACAGTTTTTTTTAAAAGGGGGATTCTTGATTGTAATTTTTATTTATTTATATTTTTTCATAGAAAAGTATTTTTAATTCTCATTTTAAAACTCCATTTCTTTTAATTCTAGAACAATGTATAAAGGATTTTTTTAAAAAAATTAGCGAATTTTTGAGACAGATCAAATGGTTTGATATTTAACAAACAGCGTGCAATCTTTAGAAAGTTTTCATTTCCAATTAACTTTTTTTCGTAAAACTATTTCATTTAGTAAATATTGGAAGATTCCTAGTTTTTTTTGAAAAGCAAATATTTATACAAAACATTTTATCCACAAAACATCCCAATACTTGTATAATATTTATTCATTTCTATTTTATGAAAATTGTAAATGAAAAAAATTTCTTATAAACATACGAATGTTTGTGAATTCATTTAAATGCAATAAAATTCTTTAAATAATACTATTTCATTTAGATAATGTCCGGCAAGATTTTAGTCAACATTTAGTTACAAAAACATTTATCTTGCAAATATCTGAATACTTGCAGAACACTTATCAATTTTAGTAAACGAAAATATTAATTTAAAAGAACTTTATAACAGGACTTTATTCATTATAATATAACTAAAATTTTAAAATAAGTCTTTTTTATCTAGTAACTATATTCGAATACTTGTAGAACATTTATTTCTTTTTATGAAAAGAAAAACTTATGATAAAACTACTTGAACTTGCAAAAATTCGATTTTTGTAGAATAATTATTAAATTATTGCGATGAAAAGTTTAAGATAGAAATATTTTTTCTAGAAATAATTGAAATGCTTGTAATTTTTTAATTTCTCTTAATTACAGCAAATTTACCAAGATGAAATTATTTTATCCAGAAAATACTCAAATTCCTGTGGTAATTTTTGTTTTTGGAACAAAATTTAAGAAATAAATTCTTTCATTTTAAATAAATAATATTTTTAGTAAACGTAGAATATTTTTTAACGATGCATTGATGGATGAATAGTTGATATTAATGAACATTATTTTTTTTATTTTAACTTTGAAAATTTATAAAAATTGATCGGAAATAAAATATTTTATCCAGCAAAAAACATAATAGTTATAGAATTTGTTTTTATTTTATTTTTAAACAAAATTGTTAAGATAAATACGTTTCGTCAAACAAATATCCAATTGCTTGTGGGATTTTTATATCTTTTATAAACAAAACTTAATAGTGATAAATATAGAATAGTACAAATTGAGTCGTTTGTATAGAGCAATGTCGTTCATAAACTGTTACTTAAATTATGGAAAGTTATCGGATAAAATGTAGCATTAAAATTAAAGAGGGAAAAATAGAAAACTATTAATAAATCTAATTGTTTTTATCAAGAAAAAAGTTTGGTTTTATTAATTTTTTGTCTAAATAATTTATTAAATTTTATTTAATATTTTTGAATTTTGTGTTTGCAATAATTAATACTTTTAAACTTATCAATCACATTTTAAATTGAAGTTTATTTCTACAATATCTTTTCACGTACTGCATGGTTAAACTTGGAGAAACAAACGCTAGTAGTCTTGCAGGGAAAACGCCTCATAATCATATTATTGTTTTTGAAATATCAAATAATTTGTCTTTAAAATGCTTGTGATATTTTATTTTAAAAAGAAATTTTCTGTTATATGTAATTTGTTATTTTTCACGAAATAATGTATTTCAATGTAGAAACTAACAGAATAATAATTTTAGCATTTCTCAATACTTGATGTAGTGAGAATAAAAACAATTGAACTTCATTAGCTATGAAACCTCTTAAATAGCTAATAGAATGTGTTTTTAATAGTTAATTCTTTAGTTATTTAATAAAATAAATAAATTATGCAATGATTTCCGTGAATATAATTCATTTAAATTTTTTATAATAATTATTGTTAATTTTTGATTGATTTTGATGTTAACTATAAACACATTTGATAGCAAAAACTTACTTTACTTATAGTATAAGTTACATTTGGTTGCAAAAAAACATAAAAAAAAATCTGAATTTTAAAGCAGCATCTACGAAACTTTTCGAACTCGTAAATAATTCGAACTTTTCACTGAATTTGACTCGATTTGAATTATAAAGTTTGTGCAATGCATGGTATGGTTATAAAATTGCAAATTAATGCTAAAAATTTCTTATGGCTGATTACGAATAAGCTTGAATAAATTTATTTGTAATAAGTCGCTATGAAAATGCATTTTGAATTATATCTTTGAATTATACATAGGTCTAAGTTTAAAATTATAGGATATAATTTTCAATCAGTTGAGATGATAATTTTATTGATTAAAAAATTGTTATGTTAAGATGTTGCTTAGACGTGTAAGCAATTTATTTATTGAGAAAAGTAAATAACGAAAAAAACGTATAAATAGTTTATTAAAGAGAAAATATGTTTTCCTCACAGTTATTTTGAATTCTTACGCTCTTTCAATAAATTCTGAAATCATCAGTTTTCTCTTTCCACCAGAGACAGAAAGAGAAATCACAAAAAGCTTCCACTTGAGGTTTAAGAGCATACAAATAGATCTTTTCGTTCTTTTGTACTTCTGATTTTTATTTCCTTTACTTGTTCTCTTGTGTTAGTCGAAACAATTGCCGAGTGAAAAAGAAACAGTTATTTTAGGCGTTGGTTTGAAAATCATGTCAATTAACGTTTTCTCAAAATTAAATTTCTCAGTGATTTGCAAGTAATCTGTTAATGTTTTAATCTCAATGAGCGTTTCTGATCAAATACAGTTTCTTCTCGAATTTTTTTTAAGGATTTTTTTCCAAACTTAGTTTTGTTTTGTAAAATAAATTTTTTTAGTCCTTTTATTTTTTTTAAAAATTTTGTTTTAAAGAAATAGGGAAAAGTAGAGTAAACTCAAAATCTCAAATTCAAACGAACCATTCGAAGTTTTGTGGAAAGGAAATTAAAAAGTTGAATCAAGATGAGTTGTATCTCGTTTGTGGAATTATACTCAAAACCTATACATTGATATCACGATATAATTTTTTTCATAAATTTAATTGTTTTTATTATGGTTCTTTCTTTTTCTGATTTTAAAATATTATTTTAATTTTAGTATGCTTGCTTTCAGTAACAAGCAATTACTAATACACAGTGTATTTTTTATCATGTCTTAGCATAAAAGTTGATTCATTTTGCTTTGAAAAATAATTTAAAATAGCATAATTTGTTTTGTGAGATATAGCAATATTTTAATGAGGGTTGTAGCATCATATTTTAATCGCTAGTAAAATTTTGCAAAATGTGTTATATTTTACTAATTATAATTATGCATAACTTGCTGCATACATGATTTTGATGACATCTTGCTGCATACGTGTTTGGACGGAGGGGAAAAGTAATCGTACATGGTATATAAAAAATCGCTACTATTTAACAATACGTAACCATGCGCAGAAAGTAAAAATTAAAATAAAAAACTAAATGGCATATTCTGTAATAATTTAAAAATATAAAATAACTTATTTATTTCATTATTTAATAATTTAATTATTTGTATCTGTTTTCGGTGACTTAACATTATTAGATAAAGGATAACACGATTTTGAAAGCTCTAACCAAAAAAAAAAAAAAAAAAAAGAAAATATTTTACTTACATATTTAAGACTTATTTTAAAAGATTAATTAACCCTCTAAACATTAATCTCGTCTTTTCCCGAACTTTCTTACCTGAAGAAATCGGTTTCTTCATGTAATTTTGAATGAAGAATAGTGCGTAGCAGGAAATTTTCAGTAAAATTTTACTCAGGGACCCACTGCTACATTATTTAGGTTTTTCGAAATCTCGTTCGAAAAGCTAAACTTTTAAACACAACTAACGCGTGGGTTCAGGAAGTTACATCATACCAATTCAATGAAGCGCCACCTTATCATACCATTCATGAATCTTCCTTTTATTAATATGGATAAAATATATTATAAATTACCATTATTTTACATTGATTTTTCTTCAGAGCCAGAATAAGACTGAATAAAAATTTACTGAAATTAGTATTTTCTATTTGTAGACAAAAACTAATTTGTGAAATTTAGAGTGAAATGGTTATTGATCAAATAAGTATTTTCTATGAAGATAGGTATTTCTGTAAGAATAATTGAGCAAGAGAGCGCAATATACCTCACCCGATCCATTTCATCATTGCTTTTATTTACGAAGTTTTCAGATTATAATGATTAAATCACGAAGCGAGAAAATTAGAAAGAAAATTGCACGTGAATTCAAAAGTTTCTTGATAAATAAGGCTGTCAAAATTATTTGATGTTGCTGTTTTAATTTTCAAAGAATGCTTCATTTCATTATTAAAACGAACGCTTTAAATTAAATTAGACATATATTTCTATAATAATTCAGTTTATTGGAAGAAATCAAAACTTTTTAAACAAAATACCAATATATCAGGACAAAAATAATAAATAATGAATTTAATTCGATTTATAACTATTAATTAGTTTCTTTTTTTATTTATCTTTTTTATTTAGTCAAAGATGTTTAGAAATATTCTTTTATAATTAGAATCACTTATCAAGAATACTTAAACACATCCTTGAAAAATAACCACAAAAAGTATCCTTGATGAGTTTCTTATTTATGCTTCTGTATAAGTAAATGCGGTCTGCGCGCAATGCTGACCTTACCACCGCATTCATGCTTTTGGTCTCAAAATTGTGGAACCTTAACCTCCATGGCCTCTAAGACCACAATGGGCTTTTGCGGGAATGCCTTTATAAAAGAAGATTAGCGAGTTACCATTTTACGCTATCTTATTGAACAGAAAAATCAAGTAATATAATGATTGATAAACAAAGAAGATACAGGTATCTTTTCCTGTCCTTAGCATGAAACAAATAAGTATTATAACGGTATTTATCTGTTCCTTTTCTTTTATTCCATATTCAACTGTATTTAGCAACAAAATTTATTTATCATCGCTTCTGAATATTATTCCCTGATATTATTACATTTTTGATTTTGACCATTGACAATCGTTTTTGATTTGAAAATTTTGAGTCATAAAAATAATTTCTTGATGAATATAAAATAACTATTTAAAATTCTGAAGCAATATTAGAAATAAATTTTTCGCACTATTTCTAGGATATCTCGTTGTCAAAAAAATATCTAACGAGTTTAACTAAAAGTTCAAATATAAAAAATTAAACAAAAGTTACCAAAATTAAACACAAATTTAAAAAAAAAATGTTTGTGGATTAAGTTGCTGTTCAGCATGATAAGGTATCAGTTATATTCCAATTGAATCAAAAACTAGAATTGTGGAACCAAGTTTAAGTTCATAAAAGGAAATATTTTTGAATCTTTAAAATTGAATTAGCTACTAAGAGAGCCTGTTGGAGTTCAGTAGCTTTATTTTTATTCTGAAAATACCATTTCTATACTTATGTTAATAATTTTATAGTTGTATTTAATAGTGAGACATAAGCGTGCATATTGTTTCTAAGTACAATTTTATGCAACTAACAAGGGAAACTAGGGAAGTGTGACTCGCCAATTTTGAAATAAACTAGTGGGATGTATGCCTTATGAGGAATAATTTTAGTGGGCAACATTCGTTTCGGCCCATAGAAGGTCCTATGAGAGATAAAAAATAACTCAATATATAGAAAAATCGGTATTTTATTACTTCAATGCAGACTATTAGTTATTGTAATTATCTCATACTCCAATTAATTTTGTGGTACTTTCACGTACTATATAATGCATACTTATTGTCAAAATTGATTTCGAAAATTTTATATATCTGTAGTTTTTCAGGAAAACCTGCTAGATTAATTTAAAAAAAAAAATTGACATAAAATTTTTTAAAATTTTTCAAATTAATTGGTGTATGAAATTAAAAACCAATTAATAATTAATTTATTAATTGGCAAATTAATTAATTAACCAATTAATTTAAAATTAATTGGAGTATGAAACAATTACAATAACTAATAGTGAGCATTGAAGTAATAAAATACCGATTTTTCTATGTATTTAATTATTTTTTATCTCTCATAAGACCTCCTATTAGCCGAAACGAATGTTGCCCCCTAAAATTATTCCTCATAAGGCATACATCCCACTAGTTTATTTCAAAATTGGCGAGTCACACTTCCCTAGTTTCCCTTGTAAGAGTAAAATTGAGGAAAATTATATAAATTCGAGTTTTTGGAAATCATAATTCTTGTGATTGAAATTTATAACATAAGGCGAAAATTTAACTGAACATTCAAGAAAAATACATTCAGGGAATATTCTAGAATTATTGAATCTAATAAGAAAATAAAATAAATGATTGCGAATATATATTTAGCACAAAATAGTCTTTGAGAACTAATTATAAAATTGAACTGTACATGAAACGAAAATTAAATTTAAGAGAATAAGAATGTGTGACATAATAAGAACTACTAAAAGAAAAGTAATTTTATCCGTTAACTATAAATAACCTCATGTCATTATATCAATTCAAATAGAATGTTTTTATCTCGTTCGCAAACTAGAAATTAGTTCTTTATACTTTTTAAAATTTTAATGCAAATGTTAGCGAGTTATATCTGTAAATATCTAATCTTTTACTTGTTTTTTCTTCTTCTTTCGTTGCTACTTAGGCATCGCTTACAAATTTTCAATATTGAGAGAAAAATGATTGGATATGCTATTTTTGCGTATATTGGTTAAAAAATCAAAAAAATTTTTTTCCAAAACTTTTAAAAGAAATATTTTAAAAATGATTCTTAACGGCTGAGTTATTAAGAAATGCACTATTAAGTTATGAAATTGTTTCAGTTTTTTTGGAAATACTATATGCGTATTATTTAACGCTAGAAAGACTGAAATACCTATATAGCCCAAAAGCAATAAAAATGACTGCATTGTGAAAGAATAACTTATGTATTAAGAAATTTGTTTAAAATTAATTTTTAATATTTTTGATATTATTTGCAGTTATATAACAAGTTATTAGTAAATATTAATAATAAAAAAAGTTATATATTGTACAAAAAGTCACAAAATTCTTAGAAATTGTATCATCATTATTTTTCTAATTGAAACTAAAAAGCAGTCGAAATGACTTTCTTAAGGCAATCTTGTGTTAAGTAAGGTATCTCATGTGTGAAAGTTAATTAAATAAGTTTGTATTAAACTACATTAAATGTTTCAGTGTAGTTTAATACAAATTGATGCTGTTTGAATTAAAATAATGTCTCTGAAACCAGGTCAATAACTTAAATAATCCTTTTCTAAAATAAAATTCTGAAATAAACTAAGGAACTCAATACAACTTAATCATTTCAAAATTCTTTAATCTCTTTATTAAACTAAACTAAACTCAGTGGCGCGACAGCCCATAGAGGACCAAGGCTTATTGTGCCCATCTCAGTCTTCTTGACCTTGGGCTCTGGGGTGCAGGAGCAGATGTTCCGGTCAGGTGGTCAGCCGAATGCGGAACCCCCAGTGTTTTGTTCCCAAGCATGCTTGGTACTCATTTATCGACCCACTGAAAGGATGAAAGGCTGAGTCAACCTTGCCCGGCCCGAGGATCGAACCAGGGACCTGTAGCACGACAGTGCGAAGCGCTACCGCTCAGCCACCGGGCATCGATCTCTTTATTAGTTTTTTTTAAAAGCAATGCTAAGTATACAAAAACAATTTGCATGTGAAAAATTAGAAGCAATAGTGCTTCTATAAATACTAACAGCATTTGAAATTGATAATTTTTACTAATATTATAGCTATAAAAGGTTCTTTATTTTGAATGTTAAAAATACCCCTTCTTCAAAGACTGGCACTAAGCAGACTAGAAGCGACGAACTAATAAAAACATGCTAAAACACGTAAATGTGTAAAATACGTGTCTGTTATTGTCACGTTCAGGCAGGTCCACCTTTTTGTAGTACAAATAACAACAAAATTCCATAAACACTTTTCCTTTAGAAAGAAATTTTTTCAAGGAATTTCTTAATGGTGGTGCCCAATAGCAATGCCCTCTAAATAAAATTTTGGAAAAAAATGCGTTAAATTTGTACAATCGTAGTAATTTTTTCTCAGCTTCAATATGAGTATACTGTTTTTTAATTTAACTTAGTATTTTTTATTAAAGAAATGCCAATTAACAAGAGTTGTTTACACCACTGTCACCCTATTATTTTACATCATGACAAAAATGCATTTTGAAATTGTTAAGTTGCAAAATAAAAATTTTTACACATAATTATTAACGTATTATAATTAAAGTATTCAGACAGAAAGTGTTATTTTGCATATAATTTCTACAGAATAAAAATTTAGTTTTAAAACAGATTGCAGTTTTTACTTAAAAAAAAGGTGGTTGTTACATTATATATTAGGATATTTTAGTTGTTTGTCGATATTAATAAAGAATGAAATGTTTTTATTGATGAAATATAAAATTATTGAAGAATAACGTAGAAATTTAAAAATTTACGAGGTTTAGTGAACGCAACAAGCTGCATTGGAAGCTCTTAGTAATTATTTATTTACGTATAAAATTTGTGAAATTATATCAAAAATTGGATAAGGGAGGATTAGTGATAATGTAATATTAGTATATGACTTTAACATAATGTAAGAAATACTTAGCTGATTTTGTAGAAAAATATAAAGAGAACAATAAAATATGGAGCAAACATTTTTCGTAAAAAAACATTTAGAAAATTAGATTATATATTAAATGTTAAGGTCTACTTTTTAAATTGAAATTACTTCTATTTCATGAAAAAACTATGTTCAAAAACTTATACTTTCATTGCTTTATTTTAGTAGAGAATAGAATTTTTGGTTGTATTCATTGTATTAACGTGGGAACAAAACGGGAATTGCTAGATGTTTTCATTCGTAATATGTTGCTAGAACGATATGCTAATAAGATGAATTTTAGTTTTGATACCCTTTGTAATTTGCAACAGGGTTTTCAAATTGTTTAAACATTTAGTTTATATTTCAGATTGCATAAAATTAAAGTACGTTCTAGTTACATTAAAAACTTATAATATATTAAAGGCTTATAAAAGATTAAAATTTAACTTTATTAATTCATAAAGATGCGGGAGCTTTAAAATTTTCTTTTAATTTGTTCAAATTTTTTAAATAAAAGCGTTAAAGATAATTTTAAGAATAATTTTAAAAATTAAATTAAACACGTTTTTATGAAGTTTAAATAAAATTAATCAATTCAGAATGTAACGTAAGTTTTCTTTTAAAATAAATTTAATAAATTATTTTAACTAATATTTTGAATTTTAAGTACAATTTTCATAATTTTTCAAAAGTATTGTCTAGTTAATATAATTAGTTTTTTTCTAATTTTTTTTTTCGTTATTTAAAATTGAAAGCTTGCATGTTCAAAAAAGCATGTTAAAGAAAGCTTGCATGCTAAAGAAACTTGAGTAAATAAATAAATTATTAAACAATTAGTTTCATAAAAATATTTCCCTTTTTAAAAAGTAGTTTTAACCCACTTACTTTGCATAACGAAGTATGGTTTAATATCTGTTAAGTTTGGGATAAGGAAACGTCTTAGCTCAACATATTCTACTTCTCTATTAAAAAAATTAAATATTTTATTTATGAAAATAAATTTAAATTTACAGTATATATAATAAAGTCATGTGTTGCTGTGATGCATTTTGATAAATTTCGATGGCAATTTTGATAGGTTTTGACAAAAGTTTTGATTGCTTTGATAAAACCAGAATTTAACCTTGATAAAAAAATCTTATTCTGGAGATTTTTCCAGGAAAGGGGCGATTATTTCTGGAAGTGTTTTGAAAATAACACGACTTCAATTTTTAGTATAAATTAAAATCTGTTGACTAGTTTTGATAAAACTTGTTAAATTTAGACTGATTTGATGAAATCCTTATTCACCAGTTGATTATCGATCGAGAAATTTTCATTGGCAATTTTCCAGGAAAATGACTGAAATAGTGAAAGTGTCTCAACAGTCAACAAGATCTGTAATGAACTGTTTATTTCAAGTTGTTGCAGAACTCTTCAAGAAGGATATGCTACTTACGAACTGAATTTGAGATTAGCAAATCTTAATTCCTAGTTTTCATTTTATAGATTTATTAAAATAAAAAAATCTTTTTACCAAAACGATGTGAGTCTCAAATTAGAAATACATGGCATTGTTGAGCATCGTTTGTGAAAAAATAAATATAAAATTTTTAGTCAAGACCTATATCTTGTCTTCTAAGTTCAGTTCTATATTTGCTTGCAAGCAGTTTATCTATTACTTAATTATTGGTAAGATAAAATAGCGTAAAAGTTAAAAAAATTTTTTTTTGGATCAAACTTTTGATTTCATATTATAATTAAGTACACGATTTTAATAAAATTGAAGATTAATCGAGCTTTTATAACAGGGGGAGCGACATTTTTCGATTATTTTAAAATTTAGAAAAAAATCGCTTGTTATTGTATTGTACCATTTATTTTTTTCTTACACTGCTTTCTTTAACTACTTTTAAGTTTCCTCACTTATTTCAGGTTCTTTCTCACTCTTTCATCCTTGTTTCCACATTTTCAAAATATTGTATTTAATAAATTTTTTATTATTATCTGAATTCGATAAATTTATGTTGACCTGCAAACTTATTAAAATATTACTCACATACTCATGTTTTTATAAGTAAATATCTTTGTAAAGATTTAATTAAATTTTTCCTAAAAATGATTTCAAACCAAATTAAATTTGGATTAATTTATTGGCATTTTAGTTTTAAAATTCAGCAAATAACTGTTTAGTGAAGTTAAATTAATTGTATATTTTAAATAACATCCATTTTGTTTTCGACAAAGAATTATACGCATTTAACCATTAATTAGCTGTTATTTTTAGATAATATGTTGTTAGCAAACACGTTATGTAAGTAATATTCTAACAAACAAAAGACAACGTAAGCAAAATGACATTTAAATAAAGTGGTTAGGTTAAAATACCCAAAATTACGAATGTTTATGAAAGAAGAATGAAATCAACTTGAACTGCGGGTAACCTTCCTCAACCAACGGAATGTGACGTCACTTCTTTTCAGGTAACTGTTTCATTCATAGAACATTTTCATTCAAGCTTTCGACCATGAATGATTAGATTAACATGATTGTGGGTTCGAATTGCTTTAGAAATTACTGTAAGAAGAAAACGGAAAAGAAAAACTGCCAGTTGTCAGCAAAAAGTGATTATAATAAGAAAAAAGAAAAACAATCATTCATTGCGATATTAAAATTTTTTTTGGGATTTATTTATCAATAGAAACCATTTTTATTTTAGTTCAAATTTAATTAATAAATTGAAGTTTTTCATGTTTAAAATTAACATTAAAAA
The DNA here is from genome assembly GCF_043381705.1 of Parasteatoda tepidariorum. NCBI lineage: Eukaryota > Metazoa > Arthropoda > Arachnida > Araneae > Theridiidae > Parasteatoda > Parasteatoda tepidariorum. The sequence goes on along the minus strand of NC_092204.1, from coordinate 87,992,588 downwards.
TATTATATCTTTCACAATTCTGTGCAAAATATTTCAGATAAACATAGACATATTGACCACTTGAGGGGATTTATAAATCGACTATGTCAACCTTCATCTATCAAAAGCTACCTCAAGATAGAATCAAGTTAACATGTCTTATTACTTTAGTTTATTTAACAAAAGCTGGGCACCTGGGCCGCGCAGAAGACCCATATCCCATTCATCGTGAAATTACAGTAAAATTAGAAAATATAAGCAGTTTGTATACAGAATCTCTGGGGTGACTGATATTGTAAAGCAAGCACCTTGCTTGTTTAACTGAAAAGAAAGTGAAAATAATTCTAAGCAACTTGCTATAATAAAGATGGCTGTGTATTTATTGTCCACATGAGGTAGCAGGTTTGAATTTCAAGGCTATAGAAAAGATGGCTGTGAATCTATTGTCAACATTAGATACTAGGTTCAGATTTCAAGTTTGGTATTGACATGTCTTATATACTAATGATTCGGTATTTAATATTTATAGTGGTAATTACGCCACATTACTCGCCCTTCCGAATTTTATCTGAGACAGAATTCGATGAACGGATACCACTAGTTGATTCATGCTGTTTATTTATTCATAACATTTTTGCTCATTATATTTTTTCTTCATTTTTTTTGTTTATAGCATTTCGCTCATTTTTTTCTTTATAGCATTTTGATAATTTTTTTTCTTCTTCATTTTTTTTGTTTATAGCATTTCGCTCATTTTTTTTCTTAATTTTTTTTGTTTACAGCATTTTGCTCATTTTTTTTTGCTTACAGCATTTCGCTCATTTTTTTCTTCATGTTTTTGTTTATAGCATTTCGCTCATTTTTTTAGTTCTTCATTTTTTTTGGTTATAGCATTTCGCTCATTTTTTTCTTCTTCATTTTTTTGTTTATAGCATTTCGTTCATTTTTTTTTCTTCATTTTTTTTGCTTATAGCATTTCGCTAACTTTTTTTTCTACATCTTTGCGCTTATTGAATGGGAGACTTTATTTACTTCACCGGATTTTTTTTCTCTTTGAGCAGTATATTTTTAAGCAAATCAAATGTTTAATGTGGATCATCCATCAATATTGACAAGTTCTTAATCACGTCCGGTGGTCACCAATGAGGGGATTTATAAATCAACTATGAAAAACCTTTATCTATCAAAAGGTACCTCAAGATAGAATCAAGTTAACATGTCTTATATACTAGTGATTCTGTATTTCATATTTATAGTGGTAGTTACGCCACACACTAATGATACAGCAAATTTATGGTACGCACATGCTCATAAAACGAGGCGGCAATTTAAATATTTTTGACAATTCAGTTGGTACAAAAAAAAATCTGTTCAAAGTCGTTTCAAGGAAGCATACTCATTCGGGATTGAACCGGATCATCCCTGAGTGCCAGTATTTTTTGCTGTAAAATCCATTTTTATGGAACAAAAATTCTGTTAGACCTTAATTTTTACAGTAATAATTACAGTAAAATAAGAGAATCATTCTAACTAAATAAATATTACAATGAAAATTACGATATAACATTTTACTATAAAAAATGATTTTAGGGATGATGAACCCAAATTGCCGGAACTTTATACCGTAATTTGATCCAGGATTTATTTAAGTTAAGTTGAATACCAGTTGTGCAACAATTCGATGGTTCATTTATATACATGAGCACAAAACATAGGGTTAATTGTTTAGTGCTTGCGTATAGAGGTTAACTTAGGTGAATTAATTAATCTGCAAAGGTACTCAACATAATTTGACTTTATAAATAAGTTTAAAACATAAGTTATCAATGCAAAATTTTCAAGGTAATAGCAATTTATTAAATAAGAGAGCTGTAGAATATATGGCAATAGAAATATTTTTGTTTAAAATTAAAGAATAAAAACCATAGAACGTTGAAAAACAATAAATTACGATTCATTATATTAGGAAAACCTTTTTTCCACTAATGAGAATTGTAAATGTTAAGTTCTATTCCTAAATCTTGCCATGCATTAATTTTTTTATCTTTGGCAAATTAAATTTTATAATATTATTATTTTTTATGTATTGTTTTTTATTTATTTATTCATCTAATGAAAAATTAAATATATAAAACTATCAATCCGATGTCGAAATTTTTATAGTTTTGTTAAATATGCAGATGCATTCTTTTTTTGAAAAAAAAAATAGAAATAAGCATTAAGAAATTATACTTATGTTGATAAATTTAATACGAAAATATAAATTTAATTTTATAAATGACTGGAATTGCATCGTTTTATTTCATTTAATCATGTATTTAATTTTAGAAATTGAATTTCAGAAATTCAAAATTGAAATTTTATTAGTAGCTTATATTATATAGTTACAGAATATAAAAACTTTTAACCAACCAATTTTAACATATGTTTTAATTATATTTTAGTTATCTGATTAGTAATATATTTCAGTATCTCATAAATTTTAATGTCGAATTATTAAATTTGCTTATCATTTTTTAAATATGAAATCTATTTTTCAAACTTCGATTCACGATAAATTTTTACATTATTCAAAAAAGTATAAATAATTGATAAATATATTCAAAAACAATAGTCAACGTATTATTTTGATTTATTATAGTGGAATTAAAATATTGTGCCAGCTTTTCTCTTTTGCAAAACTCATTTTTATAATTACTCGTTTTTATAAAAATTTATTTTTATAATTTTCTTTAACGAACAAGTGTCATGAGCATTATTCTGATTTCAGATTTTTGATTCTACTTTTCACTAATTTAAAAACTACTTCAACAGTTAAAATTATTCTAAAACATTAGTTTGAAAGTAATAAGAAATAACTCAAAGGAAGAATCGCTTACTTTAGTACATTTGATAAAAAAAACGTCCTTGTGTCTTTCTGTACTTTAAAAAAATCGTCCTAAGTTATGAATTTTTCAGTGTTGCTTCCATTTTTCGGGTGTTATGAATGAATTGCACGCACTGTTTTTGCACTGACACTTCCATTTACGACATTAATTTGTTTTATATTTATATATTAATCAATTTTAAAAACGCTTTACAATTATTTTCCTGTAATTATCTGACAATAAGGATGCTTTATAAATGAAGGGATATTTAAAACAAATAAAAAAATAATTGAAGTTTATCCTGCTAGTTTTCATTGTTTTTATTTGTTAACTGAAACTTATTGTATCTGATATAGATGAAATTAATTAACAAATTTTTCTACATACTTAGATAAACAATTACTTAAAATAGGTTTAGGGTGTATACGATGAGTTTAGTTTCTCCTTTAAGCTTAGAAAATTTAAACAATTTAATTTTTCAAATTGAATATATTGATAAACTGAGACCTCGTAATAACAAATAATTGTTTATTAACAACTGAAGCTTATTACTTGCTTAAAAACGTTATTCATTTCAAAAATATGCAGATTGAAAATAACAGTCGACAAGTTTCATCATTTTCCAGATATTGGAAAGAAACAAATGTTTGGGAAGAAACAAATTCATTAGAAACGTTACCGACAAAATTGCCAACAAAAATTGAAAAAGTAAAGGTGAGAGGTAAAACTAGAAAAATCATAGTATCTGAGAGAGAAAAAAAAGATGAAAAAAATATAGAAAAAAGTCATTCTTTAGTTTTAACATACTTCATCTGGATAGGAAAATTTTTCAAGATTGGAGATTTAAAATTTTTTTAAAATAATTTTTCAAATATTTAAAATATTTATCCATTTTAAAATCCAGTCAATACTTTTTATGCAGATAGTAGATATTATTTAACATTGTCTAACATTTAACAAGTTTAAACCATTAAAATTTTTTTAAAATCTCTTAATGATAGGGATTCAAAAACTTCTTTCAAGAAAAGAAAATCATCAAAATAGTATCAGGATTCACATGTTCAAGTCACCTAGCTTGCTTCTGAGTAAGTTTACCATATACAATTCAATTTATTTTTTGCAATTACTGGTGGAGACTGTCTCTGGCCTGATTCTAAATTATCAGAGAGAGAACTCTATGGCTAATTATCATTTGGCGCCAAGTTACTAGTCGCCGCAGTTAAATGGATTTTTTGAAATATCCGCCTCGCCATGGATGCGAATATGACTTACCTGAGGATATAGACGTGAAGTATATTTTTAATGTATTTTTTCTATTCTCAGAAAAAGATACCACATGTAGGTAATGGTTTGAATATACATTTTGTTTTTTGACCCGCCTAAGTTATGGTTCTAGTATTTCCAACAAGGGTCCAGTATTGAATTATATCTTCACTGGTGAAATACAGAAACCTTTATAAATTCTATTATTATTTAAAATTGCCTATTCTAAATAAGTAGACAACGGTTCATCATATTTAATTATAAAATCTTATCTAGGAAAATTGCTCTTGCTTAAAAATTTAGGTTATTCAGCCTACAGTATTAATTTTGCAACAACTATCTATATTATTTAAAACACTAATGTATATATTCTCACAAAACCGATTAGGTCTCTTTCTCTCATGTTGGCACAGAAAAACTTGAACAATTTTAGTTATAAGGTGGGTGGGCAGAAATGGATGGTTAAATGCGAATAATCCAACAGTTCTAAAATTTTGTTTTCATTTCCCCCGTTAATTTACGCTGTCAACATAATAATTTAGAGCTAGATTTTATCTTTATTGTTGTAATTAGTTCAGTTGAGAGTTGCATCTTATATACCGGGATCGGCCAAAAACACTTTGCTATTTGACGCAACCTAAATTTTTTTCAGTTTGAAATAATTAATATATTTAAACATCCATTCTTATATATTAACTATCAGTCTTATATATACATTTTTCATTTTTTAACCTTTTTCTTTGAATTTTATACATTTTACTAGTTTAAGTTAGAATAAAGAAGCATCTCCAAACACTGGAGTTTTATAGTTGTGCAACAAGAGAAATTCTATGAATTAAAAAAAGTAATTTACAAGTGAAATGTTTATAGATCATACCGCAATGTATATCGCTGTGTATGGATTGCAATGTATAGATTAAATCCCATTGAAATATTTATAAATCGATGGTTTTACAGAATGCATGTGTTGTATATTTTAGAATTTCTGGATTTAAATAGATAAGTACCGCATGAAAGAACGAAGCGAACTTGAATTGCAAAGCAATCCTAAAGGAACTGCAAGAGCATTTAATCCGTATGAACCTGTTGTCCAACGTCAGTAACTTTTAATCCATTTAGAAGCAACTTAACTTTTCGGTTTTGTGAATTTGAACTCTAAATGGAAAGGAATACTACGATAAACATTCACGTTTAGCCTGATGATAAGGTAATCAAACCTCTCTTTCATTCACTGAAAATACTTTAAAACAGTTCTGTCCTCAGAAATAGTGACCAAGTGAAACACTCATCGCTGGAATTTATATCATGGTCATCAGTATTATATCATCAGTTTCATTCATGGAGACATCGTATTAAAATTATTTTAACTTTTTAACTGTGAAGTAAAATACATTTCATACAGCCACACACTCATACAAAAAATATAATACTGTTGCACCAACACATTAAATATTGCATTACAGGAAAAACTTTAAAAAGTTGAGTTTTTGATTATTAAAAATTGAAATAATACTTTTTTTAGGGGAATTTTTGATTTTATTTTGGCTAAAATATGAGATTTTATTTAATTTAATTTTTCCTTATAATATAATGGATTTTATTAGATTTTATGTTCTCGCGTGTTTTTTTTCTCTTTTTTTTCTTCTTTTATTAATGTACGATGAATATATTTTTGATGTTTTAAATAAATTTCAAGAAACGCAATTAAATGACTTATTTCAAGAAATGAAGAATATAAGAAGAAGAAGTTTATGATTAAATTATTTATTTCAAGAAATGAAGAATATAAGAAGAAGAAGTTTATGATTATTAAATATAGTTTATATAATTACATGAAAAAATATTGAATTTCAGAGTCATTCAGTTTTTTTTTAAATCTCATAAAAATATTCAGATGCCAAAATTAAGTAAATAAATTTCTATTAAAAAATAAATAAATAAAATAAAATGAATAAATAAATAAAAAGAATACTTTTAGTTTCGGTTTCATAAAAATAGAATCATAAGTATTTAAAAATGTGTGTTTGTTTTAAAAAAAATCTTTGTGAATTTGAGCAATTTTGAAAAGATTCATTAAATTTTGTTTTGTTACGAGCTTTTTATTAATGAAGTAATTTAAAACACTCGTTTTGCTTCAAAATGTGTCTAAGGGAGATTTTATCTTTAATGAATTATATTCCTCTTTAAATTAATTATTTTGAACTTTTTATGAGGAGTGCATAGAAAATTAATGATTTTATGTATATGATCAAAACCGCAATGTTACGTGGACTCTACACCTAAACTTAAAGTTGCTTCCTCGTGTTCTTCAAAAATTTTTTTTTTTCTTTTTAAGTTATATATGCTTCTTTTCCTGTTTTTATCCTCAGCTTTTCATTTCCTGTTCATTAATATAAAAGTTATGATTTAATCAATCTCATAAGTCTTGTTGTACTTTAACATAATGGTTTACGAAGAATGAAAACAAATATTAGATTTTTTTCATCCATTCATCCCATCACACTATTTAATGTAAAATAGTAAAAAATATTGATATTTTTCGTTTACATCTTAAATTATTAGTCAAAATATTTTGATGATTGCTTTCGTTTTGGAAAAATTTTATTACGAAATTTTTTTCTTTTTCTATTTTGTATATTGCGTTTTACTCCTGTTATAAAAAAATATTCTATTATCTTTCTCTCACACTTCATATTTTCAGTCAATGATAATTCAGAGGAAGTAAATTTCGTTCAGGAAAAGCTTTATTACGTAAAATGAAGAAAACTGTTACTTTTTGTTAAATATCTATTATATTAATATAAGAGGAACAAAGTATTAATACTTTTCTCTTTCATCTTAAATTCTCAGTCATGATTCAAAGCAATTAAATAATGAATTTTGTTTAGAAAAAAATAAAAATTTTATTTTTTTGTTTTTTTACACAATTTTTTGTAAAGTACAGATGAAAAAATAAACAATCTTATATTTTTATCTTCACTTTAACTTATCAGTAAAAATGTTTAAATGATTAATTTTTTAAAGAAAAATTTTGTTAAGATGAAGAAAAAAAAATTATTTTGCCTGTTTGTTCTTTATATTGAAATTTAATAAGACACAGGGGAAAATTATATAAATATTCATCTTATAAACATTAAGTTATCAGCTGAAGTTCAATCAATGCAATTCATGGATAAGTTTAGTTGAGAAAGAAACAGGGAAAAAAAAGGAAGAAAGAAAAAAGATAAAATAAATGATTAAAAGGAAAAAAAAAAGAGAACAAAATGAGGAGAGTGAATCATTCGATGAAGCTCCGCATTCCCCGATTTACTGATGGTGAGTACCTGTAATAAATAAATGACAGAACAACTAAAGAGCTCTTTCTTTTGTCTGTGGACAACGGAGGATACGCGCGCGCTGCTGAGGCGAGGTGATTCTGCGGTTTTCTCCATCCTTAACTTCTTTATGGATGCCCCAAAACGGTGCTATTTCCTCGAAATTTGTCTGCAGGTGTGCGGGGAATGTTTTGATTTTGCATTGTCCCCTCCCCTTCATAGTGTAGATATTTAAACACAATCTAAGAACGTAAGTGATGAACGTGATTTGTTTTTTAATAAGTCCTTACGCGATGGGGATTGGTTTATCAGTTTTTGCTACTGTGTTTATAGGTGTGGGAAGAGAACTCACCCTTGGGAACTATTGAGAAAAAAAAATATAATTTGTCATAATCATTGATTTTAATTATATCTCTAATTAATTGAAGTGCTTTATTTATGCGGATAGTGACGAGACAATATTTATTCATTTATTTAATTCGAAACAGTTCATTTCTTGGCGATAGTTGTTTCTGTTGTAACTGAAAAATTCAGAATGATGGATGAAGCTGCGAACTACTTAACTTTTGTTCAGAAGTGTGTATATGGAATGGAAATAATGAATGTAATGTGAATAATGTATAAGAATACCGAAAATAATGTATGGGAAAGATGACTTTTATAGCTAAACGATGTTCAATGATGCTTAATACGAAAATTAATTAAAATTACCAAATTACAATTTTAAACGTATAAGGTTTACCAGAACAAAATTGAGTTCAATAGAGAGATGAGAAAGAGGAGATGCTTACAAATTTTGGCTTAACTCATAATAGGCTTTGTTTTTAACTATGATCTGTATAATAATTTTAAGGTCAGGCTCTTATGATTTTATGTGGCAAAAAACTACTTTGAAGCACTAAACTCGCACATATGTTTCCTATTACCAAATACTTAGGTAATTTAATGCATTCTTCCACACTTACGGTATTCCTTACTATGATGTTTTTCATATGTAGTATTAATATGTTTGATATTGATACATGCAATATTAATACATGTAATATTAATACGTGTAATATTAATGCATATGTCTTGCATATGTATTAATAAGTAATATTTCTGCAAGTAATATTTCTTGCAGTTTTGGTTGCTCAAAATTTTGTTCAGCATAAATAGATATTCGATATATCTTTAGAAAATGCGCCAATTATTATCACTTTCTCACCTTAAGAGTATCAATGGAATAAAAAGAGATAAAATCTGTAGTTCGCGTAGGTCATCATCACTGACATTGAAGTGCGTTCGCGTTTCAGATTCATTCAGATGAATTAAATGCTTGTTGGTTGTATCAATTTGTCTTTGTTTAGTACTTTCACGTTTAATAGAGATATGGCACTTCTTCCGTAATTTTTTATCTTTTGATTAAAGATCCTTCTTCCTGATTGCAAGAAAAAAAATCGATTGAAAGGGTTAGAGGTATTTATGGCAGCTCATTCATAGCATTATCAGAAATGGGACAAATCAGAGTGCGTTAAAATAAACTTTAGATCTTCAAATGGCTTATTTTTGTTCATGAGTTTAAATTTTTTGTATTTTATTTGGTTTTTCTTTAGGTTGCAGCTTGTTTCATGCCTTTATTTTTTTGTTTTTAGATAAAAAAAAATATTTTAACGAAGATAATTATTAAAATAGATTTTCCCTGCATATTGCATTAAATTGTTATAACAGTAAAAATTACTACTAACTTACGCAACAGTGTTTTTCATTTTAAGTTACATATTAAACTCTCTCACGTTTTTTAATTCCTCTATTCCATTTTGGCCATTTGACTAAAGAGAGTACCGGTTTCAAAATTGCCAATCAAAAAAGGAAAAAAAAAGGAAAGAAAATCGTCAAATTTACTGTAACTTTTATGCCAAGTTCTTCCACGTCCACATATAATTGTAATTATGATACTTAATTACTCGGTTCTTTGGTTCAATTTGAAAAGATTTGATGGATATGTAGAAAAATGCATGGTTTATTTTTGAAATAGGATATTATATAAAGTAAACATTACAACGAATTTGTACCGTATTATAGTAGAAATTACCAAAATTGTGGTTCAACATATTAATGTTTCGAGAATTATGGAAGAATGAATGTGTAAAAATGCTTGTAAAAACATATATTGAGGTAAAAAATACATAAATTAATGAAAAAATCGTACATAGTCTTCGTACGTAGTATCAAAGAAAATTTGAAGGATGTTTATTCAACATTGGTCGTGCAACATTAAATATGTTAATTTAATGAATTCAAAATCAAGCCATGAATTCGCAAGGAAAGCTCAGATTTTACAATTAAACGTAGCAATTTCTTAAGATTCAAAGCAGTCTAGTATTATTTTTCTACGGACTTTTCTACTTTCTACGGAACACATTCTTTCAGAAAAATAGTTTTAGCATTGAATCATAATACCAGGACCTTAAACCATATTATGGTGCTCTAATGAGGTGCTAACCCTCCCTTCACTCTGTTGAACCATAGTACAGTATATTCAAGTTCAAGACGGATTATTTTACAAAAAATAATCGGATCAAACTCGGCTTGTAGGAAGAAAACTTTTGAATTTTAATTTTTTAGTGCATTCCAATATATATATATNTATAATTTTTTTTCTTTCTTTTTCACCCTTAATTTCACGCTAGCACTAACATGTATTTTTTGAAAAGTTAATACTTTTGGAAAAGACATAAATTGTTTTTCAGCTGGTCATGTGTATGTTTAAAAAAGATCCATTTCTATTTGTCTTTATTGTATCTGCCACCTATGTAGTGCCCACAATGCAGCAATTGTAAGAAATGATGGATAGATACATTACGTACTTTTTAGTTTTTTTTTGTGGGGGGGGGGAGAAGAAATAATATGACGAAATATTTTTCTAATTTTGACGAAATTCGTCTCCTTGAAGAAGTGACGATAGTTATTTGGCAAAATGTTCGCTCGGAGCATATACCGAGAAACGGTTTCGTCAAAAACGAAGAAAGTTTCGTGATACTTGAGCATTCATTTTTTAAAATAAAAATCAAAGCTTATATTCGTATAATAATAATAGTTGAAAGTCGTTATCTGTAACATAATCAGAAATCAGGTGTTGAATGTCTTGAAAATAGAAATAAAAATATGCATCGAACGAGAAGGAAAAAAAAAAGAAATGTGCGCAGGTGACCGGTATTATCAGGTGGGGAGAAGATAGCTTTTGCAATGCTCGCACCTGCATAAAAGAAATTAAAGATGCTGGAGTGGGAACATCGAGATATCACGGGACTTTTAATGACTCATATTCTGAGTTAATTATTCTTCATAGCTTGTTAACAAGTATTTAATGCACGTCATTTATCACCCAGGCAACCCAGGAACTGATCTTAAGCATCATTTAGGTGATGTGCTCATGAAGGCGTGGTTCAGGTATTAATCTTCATTCAAGGTCAAGGAAGGAAAGAAAAGTAAAGGGGTAATTCCCACTCTAATAAGATCTGATATTGATGGATGTCCATCGAATGGGCATTTAAAGTAATGCTTATTTAAAGAATAATGTTAATGATAAAGTTTTTATCTGCTCCGTAGATAAGTTATAAAATTTATTTCTTTAGTTCAGTTGATAGTTTTAATATTTAAATTGAGCAAAGTTTATGAACGTAAATGATTTAACTCATTACATTTAAGGAAGTAATGAGGAAGGAACAATTTTATTTTTAATTTTTGGGGCTGTAAACTATATTATAATTACTGATTAAGTATTGAACTGATTGAAGAATTCTGTCTGATGGTGCCAAACTACTTTGTATAAACCAAAGTGCAATAAGTATTGATATTGTAACTTAATAAATTTTAAGTTAGTTATTTCAGGCTTTTTGGCTCAACGACCCAAATAAGGATGTAGAGTGACATAAACTGGATTGGAAGTTGAGTTTAATAATGCAAGAGCCGGGGTTGGCTTTACTGCACCCAGTGCCGGATTACCCATTAGGCCAGACTAGGCCATGGCCTGGGGCCACCAATGATTAGAGGCTCCCTTAAAATGGATTTTTTGAAAATAAATTTTAGAAAATTAAAAAAATAATGATTTTTTAAAAAAAAGAAATCAATTTCAAATATATATTAATAAAATGCGATAATTTTCTTTATATAATGTTAATTTATATTTATTTATTATTTATTATTTATTAAAATTTCATTTATTATTATTTATTTTTATTTTAAATATGCTTTCTTAAATGAAAATATATATAAATACTTTTATATTTGAATAAATACAAAATATACGAGAAAAAAAATTTAATCTAAGGGCTCCAAAATTTTGAATGGCCTAGGGCCCCGCGTGTGTTTAATCGAGCTCTGACCGCCCCCAATTTTAACAAGAATATGAACTTGTAGTTAGGAGATCAAACAAGATTGTAAAATCCGTTTACACTTTCAGAACAATAGTTTCAAGGTTAAAAATTAATATTTGTGACTTGAACTCTAATAAAGAGATTTTGCAAAGCGTTATGATTTCCCCTAACTCAGTAACTAACGATATATTAATTTTACTACGTATGCGCGAAAATTTCTCAATAAATCAAACTATAGTTAAGGGGTAGCAAATAAAATTAGCGTTGCGATTAACGTAAGACAAATGCTAGGCAAAATATCTCTATTAGTCAGTGAATTTGTCACAATACTAATAATGTGTTAAACTGAACCACGTGCTTTTGTTCAAGTTAAATAGTATCGTGTAATCAAGTTTGAGATATTGATTTTTTAGCACGTTAATATGGTTAATTTTGGCACCATGTTAAGATAAAGGTTGCAGAAAACTTTGATATTGTAGTACAACACGTTCCAAAATTTTTAACACTGTAACGGATAATCAGAAAAAAAAATTATCATAAATCTGACTTGGGCTTGTGGAAACCAAGTTTACCTGAAGAAAATAAGTCGCCTGAAGGTTATAGCCGTTAAAAAAAAGAGGTTTATTGATTTTTTTAAAAAAGTAAATTTAAAAACATAAATTTAAAATTCGCATAATGTATTACTTTGTTGAAGTTGAGTCGTTATTACTACATGATTCAAATAAACGATTGAAAGTTTTTACTTACATTTTAAATTCTCGAGGCATTGAAACTGTTATTGAAAGTGGCTGTGTCCATTTGAAATATCTTACAACGTAGCAAGAATCATTCCTGTATAATTATGCGAAATGACAAGTTTCTTTGATCTACTCTATATTTTAAAGTCCGCATTAAAAAATAACAAGATTGATTGATAAGATTATTTTTCAATAAATTACAAATGGGGAGCGTCAGTCCTTCCTTTGGGAGGGTTCATTGTACGAATGACATTTTAAAAATCGTTGTGAAAAATGCATTCGAGTTTGATTAATACGTAGAACTTCAAACTTCCTTATAATAGATCGATATTGTTATTATATAGAATTAAATGCAAATTTTGAGAATAAAAATTTTAAGATATGCTGGATTTGAGAGGTTGGAATGACAAAAATGCCGTCAACTCTAAACAATTATTAAATGTTCATATTTAATTCAGGTTCCTGTGTGATTATTTTAAAGTCGCCTATCGACACCATGCTTTCACATTTGGATAATGATTAGTTTACAGTTGGTAAGTTTAGCAATGATTAAAGAGTAACATAGAAAATATAGCTTTGGAATTGTTAATGTACCCAAGGAAAAATATATGTTGAACTTTCTAGGCAAAAACAAACTCTTTTTTCTTGTCTTAGATTACACGTAATTTATTGCAATCTGAAAGTTGAATTGCTTTAGCATTATAAAATAATTATTTAAAAGTGTTTTTAAGTGCACTTTTATTTGTAATGATTTATGTTACAATGATTGAACACAATAATATGAACATACTGCTACGTTAAATCGTTGCAAAAATCTTGCCTCTAGTTGTAAAATGTTGACAAAGCTTTTTTTTCTTCTTTATGAGTTGTATGTTTTTTAAACGTTGTGATCAGGGATTTTAGATTCTATTTCATTTTTACCCATGCAAAGTTTAAAATATAATTTTAGTTTTCTCTCATAACTGTTAAATTATTCTATATCATATTCCGTTATACAATTTTTGCGTTATACAATTAAAAAGTTTTAAAAGCGTCATATATAGAAATGTTCGCTTAGTTCAAAAAAGGCTAAAAATTTCAGTGGATCTTCTCAGTCAGTGGAAATCCTGAAAACAGTACTAATCAGATTTTCATGTATAAAAACTGTTCTTAAACTTATTTTCGAATATGATATAAACTATATGTCTAATGAAATTAAATAAAATTATTACCTAATTATTATATAATTATAAAAATAACGTTTCTACTGTAAAGAAAATTGGTAATTATCACATTTGATATAGGAAGTTTTCTTCTTGAAGAAGATTCATACTTTCTATGCATGAAGCTTAGACAGTAGAGCACTAAGACAAGACTTGAAAAGGATAGAGAGAGAGAGAGGGACAAAAGAAACATTTTGCTATTCAGGACTAAAAATAATAAAATATAACTAATTGCAAAAATAACAACAACAAAAAAACGTGTCATTTCAGCAATGAGGACAATTTGTAGTTATCACAATCGAAAAAGGAAGCTTTTTGTAAAAAGAAAATTTATACTTAGCATACATGAAACTTAGACAAATAAAAGTTCATATAATTCAAGTTTTTTAAAAAGATAGTTTAAGTGGTTCTAATTACATTATAGTGCTTTTTTCTTAAAAAAAATTACATGCATTCTTTTAAAAATTTTTTGTATTGGTTAACCGTTTAATATGCTGGGGAGAGTGGGGTCAATTGTAACATTTTTTACTTAACTATTTTTAACTAACAAAAAATCCAACATATTATTAGTATTAATTGACAGACGAGTAAAGCAGACTATCCTCTACTAGAAAAGAAAAGAAATACCTGATTTTAAATATTATTATATTAGTTATTAACAATTTTTGACAGTCGTGCACTTGTTACAATTGTCCCCACTTACGGGGTCAATTGTAACAGTTCATAAATTCAACTAAAACATAGTTAATTATACATATTATCATAGTTGTGATA
>NC_092204.1:87936027-87977010 GCF_043381705.1 Parasteatoda tepidariorum | reverse complement strand
AAAAGAGAAGCTGGCTCGTCTGCCATTTAGTCGCCCAAAGACCACGTGACCATGATTCCTCTCTACTGTTTTGTGTGCTTTATGCGGATTTGTTTGTTTTTTGTAAAAAGAAAGTGTCTATCACTCCTCTCTCTGTTCACCGGTACTTTCTCAGGTTTAACAGTGCTTGGTGTACGTGTGTATTGTGTCTGCACAAATTTAACTCACAAGTTAGCGAAAATGAATACAAAACAGACGTCCTTAGAAAGTTTCCTTGGAAAAAAGAAAAGGCTCAGTGAAGAGACCGAAGAGCCTTCAACATCAAAGAAACATGCAACTTTTAACAGACAATACCATGAGTCCTACTTGAAGTATGGTTTTGTCGGGACAGGCGATTCACACAAACCAAAACCGCTCTGCATAGTTTGCGGCGATCAACTCTCTAATGACGCAATGAAACCTTCAAAACTGCTTCGCCACTTGAACGCCAAGCACCCTGGATTAAAAGACAAGTCCCAAATAAACAAAAACGGATCAAACTACTACAGCGCCATCTTCCTTAGAGTCTGAACTAAGTCCACCGTCAGTAAATTTTTTTTTATTTGCAATTTAAAATAGTGAAAATTAAATAAAACTAAAATGGGTAGACTCGCCCCTGGATGGGTAGACTCGCCCCGGTTTACGGTGGTTGTTTTCTATTTGGAAGTTTTTGTATTTTAGTTTTTGAGATATATCGTTTTAAAATTGAAAAAATAAAAAAAAAATAAAAAATTGATCGGTATAAAAGAATTGAAAGCCTGAGCATCATTTAAAGCTCAATAGGAGAAACATTTTTCACTATTTTTAAATGTAGAAAAAAAAAAAAATAAAGACCTAAATTTTTAAAATCTTAGTATCTTTGAATAAATCTTAATTACTTTGAGCATTAGTAGAATTGAAAAAAAAAAACGAAAAAAAGAAGCATTTATTTTTAAAATACACCATGAAAAAATAATCATTGATGAAGAGCATCTTACCTTTAAGGCCATGCAACTTTTCAGATATTTTTGTCGCTCTTCCATAAAGCTTGCGACTCATCTTATTTTAAGTATATATCATCTCTTATAATCTGGCATAGTTCTTTGTATTTTGCCGCATTAAAAAAAAGTACCGTTAAATTACACTCTCACCATATGAAAGAAGTAAATGTATTACCGCTTTATCTGAGACATTTGATCTTATTTGATACGCTTTTGTAAATCTTAAAACTATGATTGCCTTGACGGCTGCTTGCATTTAATCAATATGCCTCCTTCGTTCTGTGTTTAAATAGTGTTCAGCTAAGCGTAACATGGCTATTTGTAAGTGACCTTTTGAGCATTCACGCTGTGTTATAATCATGTCGTCAGTGGCAAATGTTAAAAACAATTATTTGTGATAAGCTAAAAAATGAAGCGTAATTTGATATTGTGATTTCAAATTAAATTTATGTTTTGAGAAAAATATACCACGTGAGCAAATGTCTCTTGTGTCATTTGAAGTTAGCTTTTGTACCATCTTATATCATGTAAAAGTTTTTAAAAAAAATTAATATAAATTTTTATAGAAAATACTGAATTTAATTAAATTATTTAAAAAAAAAAAATCCTCTACTATTCTGAAATGCTTAAATTGTACAAATGATTTACAGAGTTGGCAAGGTTTAGGATAGAATGGATAAATCTGCGGCTTAAACCCTGGTTTAAACGGTCCTGTCCAAAACTGTCTTAAACTATCCAAAACCCTTTACTCAAATTATGTCACAATTTTATCTGAATAATATTTAAAAGATAAAATAAACATAGAACTAATAACGTATTGATAATTAAATCTACTAGAGAATATTTGTTTTTAAAAATATAATGTTTTTATCAATATTGTTTGACTCTTCAATTTAAACATTAAACAAAGGAAGATTAATCAGTAATCAGGTTCAATTGGTCCTCTCATTCAATAGTATATAACTGAAGTTTAATCTTGCTATACAGGTTAAGCTATTAGGGACTAAGTGCTTGGTTAGTCATAAACAAGTTTATTTATCTATAGTACTATTCAAGAATACTTTTATTTCATTCATGTTCAATTCTTTTAGCTTACAGGTGATACATCATCAATGTCAGTAACTGAAACTGATGTTATGTCCTTCAAAACTGTTAATAAATTTTTCAGTTATTTTGTATTTCCAATTTAAACTAATATATTTATATTTAAAAACAATTTTTTTTAAAAATAGATGTATTTTTTGTCATCCTGTAATTCAGAAAGTATAAAAAAAAATTTTAAAAAAATTTTGCGAAAAATAAAAGGTTAATTTTTAAACAAATTTAGCATTTTTAAAATTTTTTTTTTAATTATTGCATTATTTATCCTTAAGCAAAAACATTAATTATCAGCATTAAAAGCATATTTATATTTAAAGGATTAGGTATTCACATTTGTTGTTCAATGAATTGTGGAGCTTCAAAAATTATAAACCTTTTCTATTATATTATATTACTTTCCTTTAATAAAGTAAATTGTATAAAAATGTCAAATATTTATTGATACATGCGATTATTATGTGTACAATGGTTACACTTATAGAATTTTACCTTTCACCAAAGTTTAAGGTTTTGGACACTTTAGGACAGTTTAGGACAGTTTTAGCCAGTTTAGGACAGTTTAAGACAGTAAAATCTACGTGTCCTGTCCAAAACCAGTTTAGGACGTCCAAAATCCCAACCCTGATTTAGGAGGCTCTTCGTCCTTTAAGATGGATTCAAAATCAAAAGAGCACGTTGATATAAACGGGCTGAATATGCAATCTAATATGAATTCCTATTAAACATAGTAACAAGCGAAGAATAGCCATTTTTTGGTCTTGCGCCAATAAGCTTCAACCAACCAAACAAACAATATGGATTAGGTGTTCAACATCAGGGATAAAAAAGAACCAACTATTTGGAATTCTCAAGTTTTAATTGGAGACCTGTACTGGATGGTAAGAAGAATTTCAAACATTTCCTGACTGTTAAAAGCTGAATTTACTGTAATATTATCGACAAAAGATAGTGGGAATGAAAATTTCCAGACTTCACTAACTAGTTAGAGTTCAAAATTGAACTGGATTTTTGGGCTGAACAAATTTCAGTCCTTCGCTGACATCAGAAATCAACACCAAATGGAATTTTAATAGGTGCTATGGTCAATTCAATCAAGAGTATTAATCAAATTATCGATGTTTAATTCAATCAAAATTTCGAGTACTGTACGAATAGCTAGATAGTTTAAATTTCACCTAGAGATCTGTGCCTGATGACAGCACACAACAACTGTTTCCTAAATGTTAACTAAAACTAAACTAACCTCAGTGGCGCGACAACCCATAGGGGGCCAAGGCCTACTGTACCCATCTCAGTTTTCTTGACTTTGGGCTCTGGGGTGCAGGAGCAGATGTTCCGGTGAGGTGGTCAGCCGAACGTGGAACCCCCAGTGTTTAGTTCCCAATCATGATTGGTACTTATTTTATCGACCCACTGAAGGGATGGAAGGCTGATTCAACCTTGCCCTGCCCGAGGATCAAATCCAGGACCTGTGGCACTGGAGCGAGAAGCGCTACCGCTCAGCCACCGGGTGTCCCTAAATGTTAACAACAAAATTATTTCTATTTAATGGGCAATAAAAATTTCAACCACTTTTCTTCATTAACAAACTAACAAACAGAAAACAAAAAAGAAAGAAAGAAAGAAAAAGAAAACAATAGAATGAAATAAAATTTAAAAAAAAAATATAATTTTCGAGAGAACTAAAAAAGTGGAAATGATCCATTTTTGTCACACCTAAACAAAAGGCGTTGGGCATACCAATTTTTTCATAAACTTCTGTCACTCCTGAAAGCTCTCCTCACGTTATACGAAAATTATATGCTCCACTTTTTTCGATCATGGTCTAAAAAAAAAAATCGATCAATCACTTGTAAAACATAGTTTTTAAAATACCATTTCATTTTATTGTTTCTTTTTTAAAAAAAAAATTAATTAAATAACTTCTTTAGATTTTAAATGAATAAATAATAAATCGGATAAATTTTAAGCAGATGTTTTTAACACACGAAAAGTAAAATAATAAACACTACTGATACAAGTAAACGACTCACTTAAGTTCCGTCATGGATCGAAATGAACAAAAGGCAACAAAACATTTTGTCACCTCTGCATTCTATGGGAGGCACAAATGAATCCTCAGGTTCATCTTAAGCATGTTACAATCAATGTAAAAACCCATGTGAATAACCCACGTTGACTAATTGGGGACGCGAAAATTCCCAAGCTTCTTATCTTTACTGTGTTGTTAGGCTTCTCTGGTTTGTATAAATATGTGTTTCCGCAAATGCCGATGTTTTCAAAACCAGGCAATGTACCCAGGCGTTATTTGTTTATTTTTAGAAATTCGTATGTTTTTTTTTTTTTTTGAAGCATTTGATCTTATAATTTTCTTGATGAACATTTTATTATAAAACAATAAATATATGAACTACGGAAGTTTAATAAAAATAATAATAAAAGTGGGTAAAATAAATTTGTTTCAATTGAAACACTGTAGTTATATAAATTTTTATTACAGTAAGACCTCGATTATCCGAGCTAATTGGGACCGCTAGTACCTCGGATATCGGAAATCTTGGTTAATAGGAACCATGTATAAAATTCCGTGCTTGCGAATTTAACTACTTTTAAAGTAAAAAACAATAGAACGTTTTTTAAATGATAAAAATAAACGTATATGAACTTATGTTTCACAACTAAAAAGACTTAAAAAGGAAATCAACTCTAGTAGTAAATTTTAAAAAGTAAAATGGAATTTGTTTTAACTATACTTAGTTAAATATCGATAGACGCATTTTCAGAAATAACGCAAATCTCAAGAAAATATTGTATTTTTAAAATTTACATGACTAAACTTACAAGTCACATGACCACTGTTAACAAAGCATTCATGGATCTTGTCTTCTCAGGGTGTAATATTTCATGGAAGTTGAGTGCTTTTGTGGGGAATAAGTGCCTGTAACACAGACAACGAACTAATATGTGTACAATTTCTTCCAAGCTCATTTTGGAGAGGAGAAAAAAAATTTAGACTTCGTTATTGCCTCAGTTAACAGAAACCTCGGTTAATCGTAGCTCGGTTAATCGAGATTCTACTGTACTTGAATTAGTTCTCCCAAATTAATTTCATAGTCGTTTTCCTAACGAAAACATTTAAGTTAAAATTGAAGAAATTTGTTTTTCTTTGTGTATTTAATTTAATGTTAATATATTTAAATTAAAACTTTCATATAAACTTAAGATAAATTCATTATTGTCTGCGATATAATTATTTTTTAATTGGGACAACATAGGAGATAAAAGAGCTTGTTTAATGGATAGAAAAACTTAATTGTAGAAGTCATAAATTAAAAGGACTTAAATGAATTTAATTGACTGATAATTGATTTGTCTGGTCCATCACTTTTCGGTCCCGCCACTTCAACCCTGTTGCCATTTTGGTCTCTTCCCGATTCAGTCCCGCTGCCTATTTGATTCGTCAATTTTGATATATGCTCTTCATTCCATTTTTTAATTTTTTTTATTACAGTGATCATGTCTCATGTTTTAATAATCCTTTTTTTCCGGATTTTTTAAAAATGTTGCAATTTCTTTCGGATTGTTTTTTTTTTTTTTTTTTTTCCTTCCGGTTTTTNGAAAAATGAAATTAATTATTTAATTAACTTAAGTTTGAATTTGAACTTATTTCAAAATAATTACTTAAGTTTTTGAATTTGAGATAAATTTAAAATAAATATTTAACTTTAGTTTTTAAATCTTAGTGATATTAAAATGATTTTTCAACTTCTGTACTTAGTTTCAAGTTGAAATTAATTCAAAGTAGTTTTTCAGCTTTGGTATTAAGTTTGAATTTGAAATGCATTTTAAATAACTGTAGATCAAAGAGGAAGAACGATTTATGTCCATGAAAGTTAATTCTGAGAAAAAACAGAATTTGTGGACTGGCAGAAGTGGTTTTACTCCAAAAAGATCTATCTTCCCTGTGTAATAACTCTCGGGAGGAGCCGATTTCCCACGGTATTGATTCGGCAAAACCTAGCAATCGTCATGGCAATCCAATTGTCACTTTTGAGAAAAAAAAATAGGCATAATACGTACTTCCTTGACCTTCAATTGCATAACTTTTATTTCTAGCTTGAATTTGATGTGAATTTAAAATAATTATCCGACTTTTGTCGACATTTTTTACCTTCCGGTTTCTTATTATTTTTATTTTTATTACTATTTTTTTCCCTTCTTTTATTGTTCTGTAATTTTCCCCTTGTTCTCTCTACATTTTGAACTTAGACTGATATTATTTTAACAGAAAATATTATAATAGCGTTAGATTGATATTATTACAATAGAAAAAAATGCATTAATCTTCGAATTTGTTTGTGATCTTTTAACTAAGTTTTGCCATTTAACTTGTAGAATTCCTATCCGAAAACAATACTATGGATCAGTTTGTTTGTACTACGGATTAGATTCACAAAATGCCACATTGGGAAAATGTATGGCTTAATAATTACAATATTTCAGTATTTTTTTAAAACAAAATTTTTTTCTCTTAGACCTCCAGTTAATTACTTAATGTGTGATAGAAAAACAAATTAGGTAAAATTAGTTAAGCTGGGAGGTAAAGTAGACACATCGTCGAGGAAAAGTAAATTTTGAAGTTGTATTTTGTGAAGAAACTAAAAACTACAAATTTGTTTTTATTCATTGTTTTAAAAAATAAATTAATAAAAAAATGTAAAAATAAATTTAAAGAAATAATAAAAAAAGAAAAAAATAGGTTAACGCAAATAAAAAAAATGAAATTTAGAAGTTTAATTTTGTAAAGAAATCGCCACAATTGATCTGCCAGAACGACACTTTTCTCACACGGGATTATTATTGTGCCGAGATCGATTACGCCACATCTGTTTGAATACTCCAAAATTTAATTATGCGACCCCATTAGGGGTCAAGATCCACAGTTTAAGAAGCTATGTTTTATAATATTACAAATATTGCTCCATTCAAACGGTATATTTATTTCTAGTAATTAAAAAAAGTTGGTATCAAAACATATTTTTCTGGGATAAGTCGTTGAAAGGAGATAAAATCTTTAGTGTCATTTTTAGTGAAACAAAAATGTTTACGTCGGTTTCGATTATTAGGAAACATTAGGTTTTGTAATTCGCGTTAAAAACGTTCTCGTGGCAAAAACATCCTTCAAAAATTCAGGGCGTTATCTTTGTTTTAATCTATGGATTTTCTAAACAAAGATACAAAATAATAATCTTCGCATTTTTAGGGACATTGTGCGAAAGATATATTACTGTTGGATGGCAATTTCAATGAAAGTACAATGATTATATAATTATTTAAAAAACTAACATCTAGAAAAATGAAATTAATTATTTAATTAACTTAAGTTTGAATTTGAACTTATTTCAAAATAATTACTTAAGTTTTTGAATTTGAGATAAATTTAAAATAAATATTTAACTTTAGTTTTTAAATCTTAGTGATATTAAAATGATTTTTCAACTTCTGTACTTAGTTTCAAGTTGAAATTAATTCAAAGTAGTTTTTCAGCTTTGGTATTAAGTTTGAATTTGAAATGCATTTTAAATAACTGTAGATCAAAGAGGAAGAACGATTTATGTCCATGAAAGTTAATTCTGAGAAAAAACAGAATTTGTGGACTGGCAGAAGTGGTTTTACTCCAAAAAGATCTATCTTCCCTGTGTAATAACTCTCGGGAGGAGCCGATTTCCCACGGTATTGATTCGGCAAAACCTAGCAATCGTCATGGCAATCCAATTGTCACTTTTGAGAAAAAAAAATAGGCATAATACGTACTTCCTTGACCTTCAATTGCATAACTTTTATTTCTAGCTTGAATTTGATGTGAATTTAAAATAATTATCCGACTTTTGTCGACATTTTTTACCTTCCGGTTTCTTATTATTTTTATTTTTATTACTATTTTTTTCCCTTCTTTTATTGTTCTGTAATTTTCCCCTTGTTCTCTCTACATTTTGAACTTAGACTGATATTATTTTAACAGAAAATATTATAATAGCGTTAGATTGATATTATTACAATAGAAAAAAATGCATTAATCTTCGAATTTGTTTGTGATCTTTTAACTAAGTTTTGCCATTTAACTTGTAGAATTCCTATCCGAAAACAATACTATGGATCAGTTTGTTTGTACTACGGATTAGATTCACAAAATGCCACATTGGGAAAATGTATGGCTTAATAATTACAATATTTCAGTATTTTTTTAAAACAAAATTTTTTTCTCTTAGACCTCCAGTTAATTACTTAATGTGTGATAGAAAAACAAATTAGGTAAAATTAGTTAAGCTGGGAGGTAAAGTAGACACATCGTCGAGGAAAAGTAAATTTTGAAGTTGTATTTTGTGAAGAAACTAAAAACTACAAATTTGTTTTTATTCATTGTTTTAAAAAATAAATTAATAAAAAAATGTAAAAATAAATTTAAAGAAATAATAAAAAAAGAAAAAAATAGGTTAACGCAAATAAAAAAAATGAAATTTAGAAGTTTAATTTTGTAAAGAAATCGCCACAATTGATCTGCCAGAACGACACTTTTCTCACACGGGATTATTATTGTGCCGAGATCGATTACGCCACATCTGTTTGAATACTCCAAAATTTAATTATGCGACCCCATTAGGGGTCAAGATCCACAGTTTAAGAAGCTATGTTTTATAATATTACAAATATTGCTCCATTCAAACGGTATATTTATTTCTAGTAATTAAAAAAAGTTGGTATCAAAACATATTTTTCTGGGATAAGTCGTTGAAAGGAGATAAAATCTTTAGTGTCATTTTTAGTGAAACAAAAATGTTTACGTCGGTTTCGATTATTAGGAAACATTAGGTTTTGTAATTCGCGTTAAAAACGTTCTCGTGGCAAAAACATCCTTCAAAAATTCAGGGCGTTATCTTTGTTTTAATCTATGGATTTTCTAAACAAAGATACAAAATAATAATCTTCGCATTTTTAGGGACATTGTGCGAAAGATATATTACTGTTGGATGGCAATTTCAATGAAAGTACAATGATTATATAATTATTTAAAAAACTAACATCTAGAAAAATGAAATTAATTATTTAATTAACTTAAGTTTGAATTTGAACTTATTTCAAAATAATTACTTAAGTTTTTGAATTTGAGATAAATTTAAAATAAATATTTAACTTTAGTTTTTAAATCTTAGTGATATTAAAATGATTTTTCAACTTCTGTACTTAGTTTCAAGTTGAAATTAATTCAAAGTAGTTTTTCAGCTTTGGTATTAAGTTTGAATTTGAAATGCATTTTAAATAACTGTAGATCAAAGAGGAAGAACGATTTATGTCCATGAAAGTTAATTCTGAGAAAAAACAGAATTTGTGGACTGGCAGAAGTGGTTTTACTCCAAAAAGATCTATCTTCCCTGTGTAATAACTCTCGGGAGGAGCCGATTTCCCACGGTATTGATTCGGCAAAACCTAGCAATCGTCATGGCAATCCAATTGTCACTTTTGAGAAAAAAAAATAGGCATAATACGTACTTCCTTGACCTTCAATTGCATAACTTTTATTTCTAGCTTGAATTTGATGTGAATTTAAAATAATTATCCGACTTTTGTTTTCAGATGAATTTGAAATTAAATTAAATCTATTGCATAGCGAAATTTCCCTTTTCATATGAAAGTGAGCGAAAATAGAAAAAAAATATCATTCCGGACCTTTTTTTATGCGTAGAAGAGCTTAATAAGATGAATGAAATCTACAGTGTCTATCGAATTTCATACTGTAAATCATTCTATTATAATCGAATTGTATATTGAAATTATTTCAAAGTATTCACGCAAATCTGGGAGAACCCCATATTTTTCTAATGGCTTCAGCTATGGCTATAAAAGGGAAGTATAGGTAAAGTAAAGTGGCTATGTTTATGTGGTGCATGAAGAAGCCCCCTTCAACGCAACACGTGGAAAATTTGAGCAGTTTTTTACCTCAAGGAAAAGGATATTACAAAATTGTAGAGTATCATTTAAGAGTCTTTACATTTTAACTTTTTTTCCTTATTATTTAATTTTCTTCTTTTTATCGTATAGAATCCGTTACGTCGGAAAAATCTACTACATTCATTCCAAAACTGAATCTGTAATGTTACGAAACCCTGTTAGAGGTTAAAAAAAATTTCGTTCCTTACTTATCTTATTTTTATATTAGTTCTTTACAATTTTTTTCTTCGAAATCTAATGAAAGAAGACGATCATAAACTAGTTCGGAGCATTAACTATCAATTCCCGTAGAAGATAGAAGGTTGTCTAGTGCGTGTAACAAAAATAGAAATGATATCTGTCCCATAATTTCTCCCATGGAATCATTTGATTGACCCGAAGTTTCTAGTTCTCCTCCCAATTATCATAGTTAACCATTATGTATTAAAGAGCATCGGAAATGCCAGTAAAATCAATAGTTCCAATACAAGAGGTCACCTGTTTGCAGGTGAAAAGCTTGAGGCCATCAGTCGATGCACCAATTAATATAAATTTTGATTAGTCAAGTAGCCTCTCACCGGTACCTTTGTGAGAACCATAAATCTGTCTTCGCTAAAGAACAACGTCGTTCTTTCTCTGTGAATGACTCATCGTCAAGTTCTCACTGTCATCAGAACGGTAAATGTTTTTTTCTCCAGGTATCTATGGGCACAAAAAAATGCTATGAATGCTACCCTTCTAAATATTTAAAAGCTCCAACTTCCATATGTCATTTGATAGAAATGTTTGGAGGAATTTAGTTATTGCATCGAAATAGATATGGAAAAGAATAAACAAATTAAGAGAATGAAAAAAAAAAGTCGTGAACAATGAATAAATGGATGGGTTTTATAGAAGAAAAAAGATGACAAATAAGATTTGTAGTGCATTTTAAGATAAACCATTGTATGCGCTGTACTATACCGAATATAAATGATGTCTTCATGTATGTAAAAATTTTAATACATCTGCTACTTTTAGTTACTTTGTATACCGAAAATTATGAAAGTAAAAAAAAAAAAAATATTTTTATATCGAGCCGAAATAGCTCTAAAATAGCAAAATAATTTCACTAATTTGTTTGTTCTCACCTATTACAGTATTTCCAATTACTCATAAGGTAGAGTTACGCTACAAACCGGACTAACTGTATGTGGTTTTCGTGATTTTCTCCCCCATGTAACGAAAATGGGAGTATGGTCTTATTCAAAACATTCTCTGAGTGGCAAGTTCAGTCTGATATTTGATAAGAATATTTTTTATTTTTATTTAGATTAAGATTCAAAACTACATGAATACGAAGTAATTATCACATAGATTCTTTACTTTAATAAGCTGTTCATCAACCGTGATAAATGAAACACGTTATTTGCATTTTTGGGTTTTCCTTAAAAAGATGCCATTGCTCAGTTTAAAATTTCTTAAAGAATTATTTTTAATTTAAGATTTATTAAATCTGATTTATTTAAAATCTGATTAAAAAAATAACTAGTTTTTTTCCAACTTTTGAAATTTACATAAAATTTTTTTTGGCATGGAATAGTATAAATGAGTTTTATCTGGATATATGAAAGACAATTATCAATAAATATGGATTAGTAACAAGAGTGATATTATTTTTCAGTATTGTTAATTGAGTTATACAAATTTGAAGAAATTTTAAAATTGTCAACAAGAAGTAGCCAGTTGAAAATAATTATAAATTTCTTATATAATAAAACTTATTTTATTTCATAAAAATATGATAAAGAAAAACAAGATTTTGTAGCTTTGACTATATAAACAAATTTCACAGAAATATTTCTATGGCAATTGTCAGTAAGTATGGATTTTTTCTTATCTAATAACGCTTTTGAGATTAATATATAGTAACATACGAGAAAAACAATTTTTAATTACATCAAAAATTATTTTTTATTAGATATATTATATATAATTTATCAAATTTTTAATTATAAATTTTAAAAATCGCAGAATTTTTTTTTTACATAGTTAACTGTGAAAATTTACTTAAATTTTCAATAAATAAGTTCAATGCTGTTCTTCAACATAGCATAATAACAGCGTGGGGTGACATTGCGTCATTGAATAAATTTTATTGAAAAAAATAATTAAGAAAAAAATAATAAATACTAATTCTATTATTTCCTAGCCTTGTATCAGTTTTTTTTAATTTTAAATATTTTTGAAAATAACTAATACAGAAATTGTGAGCATTGTATAACACTTTTTCTATTAAGTATAGAAAGTTTCAAAATAATCTATGTATGTAAAAAAAAGGTTCTAAAATATCTCCCTGTAGTTAATGTTAAATAAGACATTCAAAACTACTTATCGCTGAATTTTTAAATTTTTTGAAAAAAGCTGCAAAAGTTTTAAGAGCTATAAAGTGCTATTTTAATCCAATTAAGCGAAGAGTTTATTTCTTTTTCCCTCAAAAGCTGTTATGATTTCAATAAATACTTTATCTTTATAGTTTTTTTTCCTTCTTTAAAAAAATTTTTTTCACCTAAAATCCAAGATTGTAGGAGAAATGGGTTTTAAAGATATATGCTGCAAAAGAACATAAAAGATTTTGGTTGCTATTTAAAATAAAGTAAAATATATATNTATATATATGGGTTTTATAAATTTATTTTTAAAAAAATGGTCTTTTTATGGAAAATTTTCAGTGGTGTTTTCTTTTTGCAAATAAATTAAGTTTCAAACATGAAAGCAAAATATTTTACGATTGATAAATTTGCTCAAAAACAAGCCTTTTTTGAGAAAATCACCTCGTTGTTCCCTTAATGATTGGACACAACCTACATCAAGTGAAGATGACGTCAACTCTATGAATTGGCATCCAATAGAAAATGCTAGTTGCATTTTAATGTTGGGTGGTATTGCCTGATTATTGGTGACCGAAGTATCCCGTAAAAACATCCATATCTTGTTGTTATGGTAGCAAATTCAGGTGCATAGCTTGGAGCTACCATTCTGAGCCCCACCTCCCTCGTGGGACTTTTTCTTCTCGCATCAGCTTTTAGTTTTACACGTGGTTGTTAGTATACGACCTCTTATTTTGGGTTTTTCCCTCGATCTCAAACAACAAAAACACCAATCTGAAGGCCTAAAATGGTTTGAATAACTCCGTGGACCATGATTATCAAGAAAATGAGAGCAGATGCATTTATAAGGTGACATCCTTTAGCAGAGCGATCCGTTTTCTTATGAGACTTAATATCGATTTTACTTTTTAATAATAATAATAGAAATATTTTACTGTAATAACTAATAATAGAACATTATATGGAATCTGTATCATTAGTAAACATGAGGCTGTCTGTTCAGCTTAAGCTTTTCCAATTTGCTGAAATACTAATTGTAGTATTCGCAAACTTATGACTTTTTCGCAATTATATTGTGAAAGGATTGAGAAAAGAAATATTGTCATGGAGAAAAATAATTTATTTTCTGAACATATTTATTTTCGTAATCGTTTAAAGTTGTTCTTCGAGTCCTCTTTGAGAAAAATGAAAAAACACTTTTTTTACAACGTTAAGAAGTTCTTAATAGCGCTTTATAACTGATAGGTTGAATTTTGTCAAACTATAGGCTGCGTTCTGTATGGAGATCATGAAAATGTCACGTATTTCTCAGGAGAACAAATTTTTAATTCCATTTAAACAAATACTTAATTTTATGTAAAGTTTCCTCGGTTTTTCTTTATGCAAAACTAGATAAAAATCTGTTTTTATTTATTTTTTTTAATTTTTATTTTATTTATTATCATTTTTCTAAAAGTAGTTGAGCATTTTGATGATTTAGTTGAGCATTTGAATGATTCTGCGAATCATTCAAAACTGCATCTGCAAAAACAAAATGGCTCATTAAAAATTAAAATAATTGTCAAAAAATACGAGTTTTTCTATCAATTCCTGTATCTCATGAGGGACAAAGGATTTTAAAAATCATTTAAAGTAGAAGGGAAAGTCATAGAAATGTACAATTTTAAGTATTTTGCTTAGGAAAATAAGGCATTTATTCTCACTAAGTTTCAAAATTAGTTGGTCAACAAATGATGCTATTAACTAAGCAAAAAATTGCTTTTGAAATAATCACCATTTGCTACCACGTAGCGCAAATGCTGGTTAGTTCCATCAAAACGTCTTCTACGAAATCAATTTCTCCCAATACTCGATCCAGGAGTGCCCTTGTCTTCTGGATTGGGCTCAAAATTACAAGGCTATGGACTTGAATATTAGTAGTCGTAAACCCATAAAATTGAGTCTACTGTTCAACGACGGTTATAAAGAAAAGTATAATAGGACAGGTTTAAAATTAAAGCTTTGCTTCCTGCTTAAGACACTCAAAATGTATGTTTTTATTTTATTTTTATTATTTATTTATTTGTTTTTTGACGAAAGTGCTTTGAAAAAACACAATAATGAAGCTCCACTTCAATAATAATGCTCAAAAGATCATTATTTTTACAATTAAGAAATCATAAAATTTTTTTCCCTCATTTTTTATAATTTAACTATCCTGGCATCAATACATTGTTATATCAAAGTCATTTGCTTTTGTATTTAAGAAAAGCGAACGTTGTCATACTGCCTGATTAAAAAAGTATTCAGACAACTTGTACACTGAGAAAACAATATGGTCAAAACAACCAAAATATGGTAAAATTTTTCGTGTTATTGGCTGTATGGGAACACCAAAAAGCTCAGTAATTTTTACCGAAGAGCTTTGTTTGTGATTTTTAGTGTTGTGATTTTTATATATAGAATTATGACTTTCCAGATATAGAATTTATTTTCCAGAGCTTTTTTTCTCCGCGTTTCAAAAAGCTAGGGTAGGATTTAATTAGTAAATTTTCGTCAATAATTCAAATTATCAAAAAATTATGAAACAATATAGCTTTTGTGAGATTCTACACAATGAAATTGTTCACTAAATGATATATTGTTCCCTAAAATATTTAATGAATACAAATGAAGTAATTAACTTAACTTTAATAAATAGGGCATGAAAAAATAAAGCCTTCTTTATTCACCGATCTTACGTGATACGTACTGCAATTCATACATTGATAAAAAATAGTTTTAGTAAATGATTCATGTTTTGTTAATGTTTGCAAATTCATGTTTGTAAATGATTCATATTTAAGTTATATATACATCTTCTATATCTAGCTCACACTCTCAGAAAAATTGCCTCAGCATTTAAACATAATAATGATGCTTGCAACCATGTTATGGTTCAAAGTTTCTGTAATCTTCATGAGATGTTAATTTTATTCATGTAACAATAGCAGCCTAACCGGAGTATCAATCAAATTCAAGATTTTGGATAAACACAGCACCATAATAAGCTAGATGCATGATATTATGGTTCAACATGTACTCAATTTTTTAATTATTTGTTTTTTGTATAAATTCTTAATAAATTCCGTAAGTTGATTTTTGGAATGTTTGTGAAACAATTATTATATTTCATGATTTTTTTTATATGTACATATTAGGTGCTTCTCGCAAATTTAATAGCATGGAGACTATCACAGAAAAAGTCTCAGCCTTGGAAGTAATCGAAGCGTAAACCACACCATGAATTTTATTGACAGAATACCCTAAACAAAGACATGGTGCCATTTACAATGATTTGTTGAACCAAAATTAGGCAGCTACTCCTTCATTTTTCTATAAAAGAAACAAAATTTAAATTCGAACATTAGGAAATTTCTTGGAAACACAAAAATATAAGTCACATGTTTTTTCCTAACCCAACATTATCAACATCATTGTAAACAACAATAAATATCTGCTTCAGCCGCTACTTTTTGATGAGTCCTCTGGAACACTTTCAGTGGACATCCTTGGAGCGATTCCGACTAAAAAAACAGAGAAACACTTCCTTGCGAGACAGATAACTGTATAATTTATGAGAATAATTCTAAGATCTTCAAACCAATTGTTTCCCTGAAACTCTTGTTCTGAGTGTATCGAGCTTTATTTTTATTATTTTAGTTTAGTTTCTTGCGTACCACCAAATAAGTTTTTTTTTAAAGCAAGGTCGTTGTTTATGCTTAAGTGTTTGGAGATAATAATGTGAGAAATTCAGACCAAAAGATATTTGTGATAATATTAATGATAAATTAAATAGAACCTTTTCTTGAGAATATTTCCCAGTACTTTTTTTTTACAGTTACGACATTTTCCTTGTTGTATTAAGAGGCAATATTTAGTTTGCACAGATATGTTTAGCAATAAGAATTATATTTGCCCTTAATGAAGTAGATAAATGACTGTTCATAATTTTTGAGCACTCAAACATGGCGCTCTTTTTCTAGACGGCAACACATGTTTTATCCTCAAAAAATCGCATTGAATAAATGGAAATTTGTCAACGTTTTTTCCCATTTCAATAATAAAGCTAATGCAAGTGAGGATATTATAACTAAGTTTAGTTTTAAATACTTCATTTAGCGGATGATATATTTAATCAACGTCTAATAAAAAAATGTTAAATTACGAATAATGTATAAATTTAACACGAATACTAAATTGCGAAGTTAACGAACGGAACAAGCTAATGTTACTTTTTTTTAAAATTCGGTTGACTATACTGAGATTGTCTTCATTGAAAGCACAAGCGGCATGAAAAGTATTGATAGTATTTAAAATATTTCCACAAGTACTTCGTAAAATTATATAATTATGTTTTTAATCATAGAGTGGGGGGCTAAGCCGCTGTTTACTGCCGCTTATCAACAGTTATTGCAACGTGCTGATGCTACCGGTCATCAACACTTTGCAATAATTGTGATTATGCGGCATGTAAAAATATCCCTGGAGTGCCTTATTGGCTCTTGGCATTTCCGGCAAAATTAAATTCCTAGTGCACTTTAGCATCCGAATAGAGTCTCGGTGCTGCCATCTAGTGTGTCCGAAACTAGACGTCCTTATTAACATGACCAACGGTATCTCACCCATTGTGGTGGTCCTGAAAGAGTGGATACCACCTCTGGAGAACGCACTAGGTCTGCTCATTGGCAAGACCGATTGTGCAGCTCATTGGAAATAAAAAAAAATCTCTTTAATTGTAATTTATAATAGTATATTGATGAAATTTGCGCAAAAAGTAATTGTGATACTGTTAATAAGTTTAGACAATGATTTAAATAACTTAATCTTAAAATGTTATATAGAATGACGCTACATTTAAAAAAAACCTTATTCTCTTAATTTTAAACTCTTAATTTAGAAAAAAAATCAACATCCAAAACGCAATAATAGCAGTACAGATAATTAAATTAGGGGTAAAATTAGGGGTACAAAAGTACTTATAGCAAAACAATACCTTTATTAACCAAAACAAACCAAAACAATATGGAAATCAATGTGGGAAAACTGAATCCTAACCTTATGATCTTACGGCCAATAAAAATCCAATAACACCGACCTCATCGACAACAATGGAAAACTGTGTTAGGCCATTATGTTTTTATATTATATAGAGAAATAAACACATGATACTAAGGATAAAATGTTGCAATTGAAGTACCAAAATCTGACTAATTATAGCACTAAAATCTTTATTGGTGCAGCGTGTTTGCTAGCAATGCAAATTCGAATCATTTCATAACTGCTATTGGCAGAATTTATTGATATTTCATCAAATCTCATAGACTGGTTGTGACTGATAACAATAAATGTTTTAAATTATTCTTGACCACTACAAACAGAATTTGCTGCCATATCATCAATAAAGAGAATTTGTGGTCAATCGAAAATTTGACCACTTTCTTGCAAGCTGGTGTGCTTAGCTTATGCAAAATTAAAATGTAAACTTTTTCCAAAGAAAAAAAAAAGCAATTACGTTATTAAAAAGTTTTCATGCTTATAATAATTAGCATAAGCACTTTATATTTATAATAGTAAAAATAGGTACCTGAGAAGAAAGTTTGGTCAGAACTACCAGAATATGGTAAAATTTACCGTGTTTTTGGACCTAAAAATCATGGCATGGAGTAAAGATTATTCATTCAGTTAAGTTTACTTTTCAATTTTATATTTTTACTAAATGTGTGGTAATGGGAACTATCATTTCGAACATCAGAATTTTCAATTAACCATTACCATAACGGAAAACTTACCAAATGAATGGTTTAAATGCCGTATATTTTAATTTTATTACCAAAACTATGTTTTTCTTTTAAATTTTTCTTTTAACCAGAAATGTTATTACCATATAAGTATGGTAATTTTAAAAGTATTGTTTTCTCCGTGTATGTATCTTATTTTTTTGCATTGTCATAATCCGGTAAAAATCACGCTTTTTAATATTCCGTATAAAAAAATGTAATTTTTGCTGATTTCTTTAACTGGTTAACAAGTTTTGCTAAATTTAATTTTTTTAATGCAAATTTTTTTTCAGTACAAGTGTTGATGTATATTTGGCTCATCAACTCAGAGTCATTAAGAATAAAAAGGCCTCAATTTGAAATTTTTAATTTCAAAGATATGTCTTTTACTGTAAAAACCCATTACGCATTATTTCCTTTAAACAATTATATATGATAACAGATAATAGATATTTTCCATTACTGTTATTTACGATTAGCAAAAAGAAACGTATAATAATTCGCTATAAAGTGAACTACATTTTGTCGATCGAATTTATAAGGTTTCTATTTATTAACTTTTTTAAGAAAATTTAATTTTATGAGATAAAATAAGGAATGAAGAAAATTAAAATTGTCGCCAAATCTCATTTCTATTTCTTTTTATCTTCTCGACCTTAAAAAATGTCAAAATAATATTAAAAAAATGAAGAAAAAAAAACATCAACAAGGTCAAGTTCAAAATCTTTAGTCACGTCTTGGAATGAAAAAAAATAAATAAAAATTAGACAGCATTCGCTTCATTGTTAAGAAGTATTTTAGTGACGAAATACGTAGTGTCAGTGATAGTGCAACGCGCATAAGAGAATGGCGATTAGATGATATGTAAATAAACTAAACAACAGAAAGTGAAAGTAAGGGAATCTTTTATTAGACTCGTCACCCAATGACCCATTTAAGCAAAAGGACTTGACAATGACATTTGAGTCATAGCTGCCGGATATCAAATAATTGACGTGCATTTATGTCTCGATGAAACCAATTTCACCTACGCTTGCTTTACTTAAAATACATATTGCTCGTGCACTTAATACTTTTCGCAATCTGGCACTCCTAACCGACTTTTTAACATTCACAGACATTTACCATAAACTCATAATATTGAGAGATTGCTTTGTATTTTTATGGAATATCATTCGCAACTTAACAGGCTTTTTCAATATTCGCTGACTGTTTATTTTGAAGAATCTCATACGTTTGTTGTAATTTCATACTATTGAGTGATTGCTATATTATTTTATGTTATATAATTCGCATTTTGAAATTTCTGACCTACTTTTTATTATTTACCTCATGTTTATTTGAAGAATCTAATACATCTATCATAAATTTATAATATTGCGCAATTTCTACACATTATTATATTAATCTTAATCTGTTACTTCTGACTGCCAATTTATGTATGAATAGCTTGTTTATTTGAAGAATATGATAAATGTGTCATAAATTCATTATTGAACGATTTTTATATATATTTTATATCATATTCCTCGCTATATTCCTAATGAATATTTAAATATTGATCCCTTGTTTGAAGAATCTTATACAAATGCCATAAATTCTCGGTATTGAGCAATTTTTATATGTTTTCATATTATATCCCTCACAATTTGACATTTCTAATCCACATCTGAGTATTCATTGCTTGTTTGTTTGAGGAATCTTTTTTTGCCATAAATTCAAAGAATAGATCGATTGCGACGCATTTTTATATTATTTCATTCGCAACTTCATAGAATCTTACATGTCTCAAAACCTTGTTTGCTTAAATATGGCTCATTTGCCATAAATTCATACTAATGAGCGAATACAATATATTTTTATGTTACTCGCAACTTTATACTCCTAACTGACTTTTTAGTATTCATAATTTGTTTGTTTGAATAATCTTATATATTTGCCATAAATACATGAATGATAACTACACATTTTATGTTATATTATCCATTACATCATGTTATATTTTCATGAAATAAATATAGCATAGAAATATATACTATATTTGTATGCTATTTTATATTTTTATGCTATATTTATTTCATAAAAATCTTAATAGAGCATAAAAAATATATATTAGTAAATAAACATAGAATAAAAATATATATTATATTTTTATGCTATATTTATTTAATAAAAATCTTAATATAGCATAAAAATATGCATTAGTAAATAAATATAGAATAAAAATACATATTATATTCTTATGCTATATTTATTTCATAAAAATCTTATGTATCTTAAAATATTATTTGAAGAATCTTATAAATTTGTCATAAATTTACAATATTATGCGATTGCTACATACTTTTATGTCAGATTATTATTACTATTCGCAACTTGATATTCTTAGCCAATTTTTAGCAGAAGCTCGTTTGTTTGAAGAATTTTCCACGTATTTCTCATAAATCAATAATATAAGTGATTACAGATGCAAGAAGAGCAAAAATCATAGCTGTACAAAAATGACATGAATTTAAAAAATTGAAATATTAGTTAAAAGCTACTGTTCGTTTTAAATTTTAATCTACCATTTAAACTCTCAATCAAAATGAAAAACAAAAATATCAGACAATTGCTTAAGTCCGATTTGAAGCTTGTTTATGAGTTCAATTATTTCGACTGCAAGAAAAACAGAAAGCTAGTAGGAAAAAAAATAATTGAAAATGACAAACGGAGTCGTTAATTTTAAATTACCGTCAGTTTTAAATTTTGAAATTACGACAGCTACCATAAAATATATTAAACTATTTAAATTTACTACAAAACGATAAACTATATAAAAATACTGTAATTACTGAAATTTTCAGGCTCAATCTAAGTTTTTGAGCTAAATTTTTTTAGTACAAATTTCAATTTAGTCATAGATATTTTTAAAAAAAAATTAACTTACATTTTTTTTAAAAATTCACACTAAAAGTTTTCTCGTTTTAAATAGCGTTAAATGCAGTTCATTACTCAAAAATTTAATAATTGAATTTTCATTAAACTGCAATTTAACTATATGGAAAACTACGGCTAATTTTTGTTTTGTATTTCCGTGCCAAAAAGGTTGCTATTAGCTCTGGATAAGTTAAATGTACTCTGAAGCTTGTAGATAATCAATCATTCTACACCTATAATACGAGTTAAAAACAAGTTTTTTTATACGTCCTTTATTTATATCAAACATATTAGCGCAGAAATAGCCAAACTTCTTTTATTCGTGTGCCGGTTCTATTACTGCTCATTATTTTCAGGTGACTAGTGTAATTGTGCCACTAATTATTTCTTATCGTAAACATAACGTCGTATTTTGTTTTCAAGCTACAGAATTACATTGTGTTACTACATTTACTGTTTAATAACTATATTTTAGCTTGCTTCGAATGGGTATCAAATATATAGCAATTCAAAATTATAATGTTAAGTTATAGTAAAACAAAAAATCTCAAAGTGTGCAACATTTTAATAGTTGTAAGCAATAAAATAAAAGATAGATAATTAATGCAAGATGTTTTCAATTTTTTTATTGTGGGACAAATTAGAGGCATCAATACAATTTAAATATCATTTCTTTCCTTCAACGATGAGTTTCTATAGGGAGAGGGTACAGAGTCACGGCTTCATGTCCTTGAAAATATCATAACGACACCTAAAATCGTGCATTTTTTTTAACTCTGCTTATAATAGCCGCTAATGAATGGAGAAGTTATTTTACATTTTATTTTTTAAATGTTTTTTTCGCTCAATGTCAGAGAATGAAAGTAACTTAATATGTACTCCGTCGCGTGCCATCGATACCCCTGCCACGTGCCACCTAGTGCCATGGATTCGCCATCCCTGCATAAATACAAATCAAGGAAAATACAACAAAACATGAAAGAAAGTAAAAAAAAATTATAATAAAGCATAGCCAAGTGATAAAATTTAACCTTTGCTCTCTTTGAAGATGTGAAAATTTCATCGTTACTTTTCAAAATTGGCAACAATTGGGAGTTATGTTAATGAGAGTATGAATATGTAAGAAATGTATATGTATATGTCTAAGAGTATGTATATGTATATGTCTAAGAGTGTGTATATGTCTAAGAGTATGTATATGTATATGTCTAAGAGTATGTATATGTCTAAGAGTATGTATACGTCTAAGAGTATTTATATGTATAAGTCTTTGCATATGTAAGAATGTTGGGAGTTATGCAGGAATGTTAAGTTAACGAAGGTTAAAAAATTAAATTAAATCTTCAGAAATCAGAATCAGGTCCTCAGAAAGTGGCATTTCTTACAGGTTAAGTAAAAAATTAATATTATTTTAACTTATTATAATTTGCATATTCCAATACATTTTGAATCATCTGAAAATACAACTTTTGCTTGCATCAAGTCTTGTATTCGCTTAGCTTTTAAATATTCGTTTAACGAACGAATAAAGGACATTTAAACACCCTATAAGTTAGTTCTTAATGCAGAGTAAACCGCAAAAAAAAATCCACCTCATTAATTTCCAACCTCATATTGCTTCCTACACCAATTTGAAGAGTGTGCCTCCTCTCTTGGTGCCTCTATTCTTCATTCACTTCCGGTTACACGTAGAAATGAAAGACACCTCACCAAGAGAGTAGTTATTGTTCTAACAATATTTGTAACATGGAATCATCTTTCTTTTAATTTTCATTTCTTAAGAGAGAAAAAAAAAGGCAATCCTTTATTTGTAGGTCCTTTTGAATTTCTGATTACACTTTTGATCATTAGGAGAGAAGAAAAATCCCTGGCAAACTAACTCTGATATCGAACTGAAACATTTCGTAACTTCGATTAGAGTGCCAGTTCTTAACATGCAAATGTTTCCAAGCAAAAAAAAAAAAAATAAATAAATAAATAAATAAAATAAAAAAATCAAGGGGAAGGAATTAAAATTGTAGCAGAAATTTTAGCCGCTGTGTTTAGTGAAAGTGTTAGTTAAACTCCAAATGCCGTCATTGATACAAAGAAATACTGCACTCCATTTGGTGCTCCTACCTGCTCAAATGTCAGTTAACTGTGACCTCGTTCTTAGATATATTTCTTTATCGTTTATGCATAGATATAATTATTTTTTAATTTTGGCATAGTATGTAACTTATTGTATAATCCAAACTCTTCATTCCAATACTACATCTCCGAAATTACATCTTACTATATCTCCTTATCAATAATTGCGCTGGGGTTTTTATTATTATAATTGCTAATATTAGAATATATTTTTAAAAAAAATAATACAAATAGTTATGATAAATTAATAATTCTTACTCCCCCCCCACTTCTAATGGAATTTGGGCACCACAAGATATACTATTTGGCCATCACGAGAAGTGCTTCCAACCTGATTGAAAGCAACATTACTGAGAGTTCAACTCCTGTTTGTCAAACAATAATTTAATTTTTAAAAAATATCATTTTTTTTATCCTCATGTGTTGTTGTATTTATAGCGTAATTTTTTGATAATGATATTGCAAAGTGAGTTTTTTATCGATCGTGCTATCGTGGGTGCTGACGGGGGAAGCGAACAGGGGATGAAGTTACCGATTTCATATTTTATATAAATGCTATTCTATAATTTGCCTTCTTAAAAACAATCTGTTTCGTTAGAAGACTTATAAATACATGAACATAAAAACAAAGTTCTCTTAATTTTGTACTTAAGCTCTTAGAATAAGTTATGCCTTTGCCGGGAAACATAATAAATACATAATTATATTTTTTATCATGCATTAATTTAATAATTTAAAATACATATTACATCAATGAGTAACTGCTGCCCAATTTTTAGATATATTTCTTATCGCTCATTTATCCATATATTAATTTTTCATTCTGGTTCAATATGTAACTTATTGCATAATCTAACCTCTTTATTCCAATACTGATGTAGATTTATATTTAATATGCTGTATAATGATCAATATAATAATTAAAAAGAACACTTTAATAATTTTTTTATCTAGTAATCAAATTTCTATGCACTAAAGTTCAATTTTAATGGTTTGAGGGTTGAAACTGAAATAATTTAAGTTAAAGCTATGTCATGTTAAATCTCGCAATTAGACTCAAAAAAGTACTTTCTCTGGTTAAACAAGCTTTTTTCCAACGGTTTCGGATTTTTTATAATTAAAACAAAAGATATTGGAAGGTTTCAATGTTTATTTCCGTCTTACACCATGGTTTTATATCGGCGAATAAAAAGATTTTGGCTCACAATTGGAAAGTCGGATTACACGCTTATAAGATAATTTCATGCAAACTAAAAGAGATTTATTTAAAAAAAATTCTTATTTTTTATTGTAAGATAATTTTCCTAGTTTTAAACAGTGTAATTGTAGCTTACAAAATCCAAATCATGGAAGAAATCAATGTCATTTAGGTTCTAGACTTTGACATTTGAAATAATATAGAAATTGCGCTTTCTTTAAAAATGTCCATCCATTGTTAAATTAAATAATAAAAAAATTTTGTAGATTATTATTTTTTTTACTGTTAACTGTTTAACTCGTTTATCTTTGGATAAATGCGTTATACAATTGTAAACAAAATGTTTTTTTCTTATTTTCATAAAGAAAAATTAATACATTTCTAAAATAAAAAAAAAAATCTAATATTGTGCGTTTTCTATGTTTTTTATGTTAGATTATTATTATTATTTGAAATTTGATACTCCTAATTAACTTTAAGCAATTACTTGCTTATTTAACGCATTTCTCAAATATAATTATGTAATAGTGATAGCAGGTGCAAGAAGTACAAAAATCATAGTTATGCGAAAATAACATGAATATAACATGAATATAACAAATGTAACTCATAGTTCAAAATTATTCTTTGTTCTAATCTACCATTTGAATTCTCTCTCTCTCTCTCTCTCTCAAAAAAANAAAAAAAAAAAAAAAAAAAAAAAAAAAAAAAAAAAAAAAAAAAAAAAAAAACTACCGGGAATTTGTTCAGATCCTATTTTAAACATGTCGATGTCCGATTAATTCAAATGCGAGAAATATAGAAAATAAAAATAAAAAGAATTAATTGAGATTCACTACAGGAATCGTTAATTTTCATAATAATTCCACAGATATAATGAAAGATGGTGGCAAATTCTTTGAGTATCGAAAATTCGGGTTTAGTGACAGAAAAAGGCTTGCTTATTAAGAGATTATAAATTTTTTGTGTTTGATTTTGAAATTTAAAATAAAGAAATCAATTGGAATATTTGAAAAAATCCCCTTGAATTAAGATTATACCGTAGTGCAAGAAAATCTAATTATTACACCAAATCATATTAAGGTGTTCAGATTTTCATTTTGCGCACTCTAAAATTAATAGGATCCATAATTAAAAAAACAATGATTTGCTTTTAATTGTTCATGAATTATGAAAGTTATAGAAATTCCAGAAAATTTATTTTTGCCGATTTTTTTTAAACACAATTGTTCTTTTGCTTCGGCAAGGAATTCCCTTTAAAAGTTTGCAACATTCTTTCACTTGTGCTTGCAATACGGGAGATGGGGTGGACACTTCCTACCATGACAATTCCAAAAGAAGAAAAAAAATGTAATTGTATTTTCACCCACACTATAACGAAATGTCTCAAAGAACATGACCATCATTCGTTCTATTGAGAAACTTTCTGTTTCGAGGAAAAAAATTGGGCTTTTCCCCCATTTTTCTAACATGTTATTTTTTTCTTCAGATTTTGTCACATGTGTAATATTGGCTGTATACTCAAACTGAAATAATTTATACCCTATTATTTAAGATTTGGTCAAAAGGAAATGAAATCAATATCGTGTAAAAACATTGACAATTTTATGTCTTTTATCCACGATATCGAAGAATAGAGTGATTAAAGTAATTTTTTTTTAGAAAGTGAAACAATTCTTCGAAGTCTTTATTCGACGGGTTTGAAAAAAATTGGAAGTAAAGACACAAATTTAGTAAAACTGAAAGATATGAAAAAAATTAGGTTTTTAAAGCTGTTTTTTAAAGGTCACTTGAAATAATGCTTTTTATTAAGGATATACCGGGCACCTGGTTATTACTTGGGCTACCCAGACAAATTTTCATAACTCGATTATGACCCTAACCATGCAAACCAGGTATCCAATGCCGGGTAAAGCGCATTTATGTTCGACGCAACCATATAGTAACCTTCAACTGTATATAAAAATAATTATAGTTTTAGAAATCCATATATTCAATCAGTTTTTCTTAATTTTTTTTGTTTAGCTGAAATAAATGGTTTAGGTACAACATATTTTACTGTAGGGCAGAGTTTTGATTCAGGAAAAAATTGGTAAAGTGATGGACACCTTTAAAACAGAGAAATGTGTTCACTAAAGAGAATTGTCTGCGAAAGGGAAGGACATGCAAATTAAAAAATCAAATGATGACCTCTATTTTACTAAATTAATATGATATTTAAATAAATACAAAATTAGATATAAGGAATTTCATTCATATTAATTTAAAGTTAATAAATTCATAATAATTATAATTTTTTCAAAAATTTTAATGAAGTGGAAACTTTTTGCTAATTTGTTCATTTTGGAATTGGATAAAATTTTTAAGTCGTTTGAATTGCGATTATACTCAGTTTTGGAACTCAAAGCAGCTGCATAAATGGAAAATCCACTATTGCCTATAATAGTGATAAAGAAACCTAAAACAGCTTAAAAGTTATCTAAATGTGATGGTGAAAACAAAAATTTGAATATTCAAACAAACATACACATTGTTTGTTCATCTTCTCAAGGTCATTCTTAATTCATGTATGATGCACGCTCACGTAAATAAACGAAGAGACATTTTATTTTACAATTTGAAAATTCCCATTTTTTTTTCAAGGCAATCTCGTCATGTTATAGATAAAAAGTTAAACGTTCTCTAAAAAACCCGGAAGAGACTTAATCTGAACACTTAATTGCTATCTTTCTCTGACATTTTCTATTTACAAGTTAACGAAAAAAATAAAAAAAAGTGAAAGTCTGACGTAATCTATTGCAACTGTTGTATGGCAATACAAATTTAAAAGAGGGAGCGTCCTCTAGCGGTAACAAAACTAGTTAAACGTAATCCCATGACATCACGACTACATCATTTTCCCGCTACTCTTATTCTCAACCAATCTGAGACTCGCAAGCTCCAGACGTGCCTCCATGATTCGCTTACTGGGAAAAAGTAAAAAAGAATTACACTTTATGCATTCAATGGAATAGCGTCCACCGTGCCATTGACCTAATGCACCCACGTGTTTCGATTCGTTGTGTAAAACAACTCAAATTTGTTTGAGGTTATAATACCACTTGACACTGCAAGTTCAACACGTTTTAGACTTGAGAAGATCCATTTCTGTTTCTAGCTTCCGTGATTTCTCATTTATCTTATTTAATCAATGGTAAGGATAGTGAATCAGTTAAAAAAGGGCGATTTCTAGGTATGTTCTTTTGGAATGGAATGCGATACGTCAGCCCTTTCGTTATTTATTTTTATTTAAGTCCATTCACATTTGGCACGATTTTGCGAATCAAGTTCGAAATACAGAGGTTAAAGTTTGCGGAAGATGATATAAGTTTTTACTTGAGTGTTAAAATATACCGGGTTAATAAAGGAACGATTAATAGATGCCCTCTATTAACCTGTTTTACTTTTTTATTCTAGAAGGTTGTATTTTCTTACTTTGAGTTAAAACTTTCTTAATTGGAAAGCAAATGTATTAACCTTTTGGCGCGGAATTTTGATTGAATTAATTATTTTGTATAATTTAGGTAAAAATAGTGAAAATATTATATTTAGCATTTTAATAATTTATGGTTGTGAAATACAGCGTGAAACACCAGAGTCTTTTTTTTACTTTAAGGAAATCATCCAAACACGTCATCTATTCTCAACAATATTTTTTTTAATTTGCAGTTATTTAGATCTAAGAGAAGCAATTATTAATCATTGGAATTTTTTTTAATTTACAAAATCAATTATAGATAAATTTTTAAATATGAATGAAATTTTTTTTTTTCAAACTGCATTTTTTAAATTTTTTATTTTCGTACAAACTTAATTTCAATGATTTAAAATTTTATCTAGTAACCATCAGACTGTTATTTATTATTAAAAATGCAAAAATTTATCTTTGCTTGTAATTAGAGCGTCAGATATATATATATATATTTACATAAAAGGGACGCCGGTGTCCCTCTTTGCGTCAGAGGTTTAACTCTGAATATTCATAAATTTTATAATTTTTAGCAATCTGATTCAAGATAATATAAAATGGATAGTTAAGTTGCAAAATCAGAAATTTTATATAAATGGAGATGATGGATATAATTTTTTAAAATTTAGATGTATTCGTAATTTTTGTGATTACCAATAAGTTTACGGTGTAGGTTTAGATGAGCATAATTCATATAATATAAATAATATAATTCATATTTAACAAAAATTACAAATAAGTAATTAATTTCTTTTCTTCAATATGAGAATATAATTAAAAGGCTAAATACGAATTTCTCACATTGCATCTGATTTTTAAATAGACAAGATGAACTCGGGTTTAAACCCGAGTCCTTCTGTTAGTAGGAAGAAATTTTTAGTCTTTACTTTAGGTAACGAATTCACAGATTTTCTTACAATTTTTAAACTGATAGTTAAAAGCTAGTCAGATAACTAAAAATTATGTGGTTCAATTATTAAATATCTACAATTTAGTTGTATTAAATGTTATGAGCAGAAAATGGGTAATATGAAATATTGTAATTTAGAATTTGAGCTTTCTATACATTAAATCTCAGACAAATTTGGGCACAAAAGGATATTATCAATCACGGGAGAGGTAAAGCGAAGCAGACTTCAAACAAAACGATTATAATAAAATTATAATTATATTATGCATTTCCAAAATTTTTGTAAGCATTTTTCGGCTAATAATAATTTTTTTTTTATTAAATTGTAATATTTGTAAAAAAGCAGTCGTCTAAATATTTTATGCAATTGTAATGCATTGAATGATAATTCTGAACGCGTTAAATTTAAATTTGTTCCATTGTGAAATAATGTTTGAATATTATTAAAAATCATGTATCTTGATTATTTTTTCAAGGAATTTTTTTGCAGAATCATTTTAAAATATGCAAGTAAAATCATATAAGAAATAGTATTCGCGCCAATTCACATTTTTAATCCGACAAAGGATACGGCATACTTCGTGGACTGTGGCAAAGGGAGATAAATAAGAAGGAGGTTCTTGTTT
Source organism: Parasteatoda tepidariorum (assembly GCF_043381705.1). Classification (NCBI taxonomy): domain Eukaryota; kingdom Metazoa; phylum Arthropoda; class Arachnida; order Araneae; family Theridiidae; genus Parasteatoda; species Parasteatoda tepidariorum. The sequence continues at coordinate 87,947,467 of NC_092204.1, read as the reverse complement.
ATTGAACTGAAACTACATTATGTGCAATGCGCAAAAAAAAATGAACTTTCCTGAATAACTTTTGATCTAATGATCGGATCTTCACGTTCTAGGGCTCATTCTTAATAGTTGGAGAGGGTGGCCTCAAATATGCTAATAAATTAGAGCAGACGGTAGTTTAAATTACAAAATCAGAAAACGTATTTTCTCTGAATAAACATACCTAATTTTCGATGAATTCGGATTTCTGACACAAAAAATATAGGGGGTAGCCACAATCTGGGAAATATGGTCCCCATAATTTGATCAAGAAAGCGATCCACAGTTTGGACCCCTTAATGTTAATTTTACTTTTTGCGTATTTCGCCTTATTTCCATAACTTTTTAAGTGAATTAAAAAATTTTCTCACACAATTATAAAATTCGTTTATCCAAAGATAATTTCAAAACAAAAAATAAAGTTTAGTAAATATTTTATTTCATAATAGTAAAAAAATAAATAATTTTAAGGTGAAAAGTAATGGGAGTATCAATATGCTCGCAACACAATTTCCCAAAAATATTTCAATTGTTCTATTGAACTTTCAGCAACTTCCTCTGATCCTTCCTCTGAAATTTTTTTTCAAATATTTCATGATAAGAAAGTAATAATTTCACTCAATTTTGCAATGAATGAGTTGAGGAAAGTCCTAAATAAATTTGCAACACATTTTTAACCATATTAACCACATTAAGCCTTTAAACATTTAATAAGCCTCTAAGGCTGAACATGTGGTTGTGATAATATTTATAACCTTGTTTTCAAACCTCATAAGTACATTCGAGAAACAAATTCTGATTCGTTTTAATGCATTTATTTTTAAAAATTTTAATAGAATAAGTTTTCTATGAAATTATAATGTAGAAAATGCATTCGTTTTTATGTGTCGTAATAACATGCCAGAATATGCTTCTTGATATGCTGTATCGAAGTTTTCAAATAAGTAATTACTAATCACGAAAATAAAGAAATCTGTAGAACATTATACATCGCTCATATAGTATAATTGAATTAACAAATATTATTAATTCTTTACACACTAAAATTGTTTATTCTTCTGAAATTCTCAATTAAATTCAATAACTATTATAATCTCTTAATCCTTTATTATGTAATTAGGTCTGTAAATACAGTAGATATCAAAATCTTTGATTTTAATTCGGGTTTCTTAAATGCTGCACATTTTTGTAAATGATATTTATAAAAGCTATTGCGTTTTTGACTATGTGAACAACAATAGGATACAAGATTGATGAATTTTTTTGTACATTTATCAGAATTATTAAATAAATAAAATTATTTAAAAAAAAACTAACACAGTAGGTCATAAATATTTAAACCTAAGCTTATGACGCATTAAGAAAATTTTTGTTTCAATTCCTTCATAGAGTATGCAAATTAATTTAGTTGGAACGAGCTTCACACAAATTGGACAAATAAAATTGAAGCACAAAATGCTGTTGAGGTAGTGTTAAATAAGGAAATAAAAATATAACTCTTCTACGAGCATTTTTAAAATGCTACTCGTTTATTCATTATATATTTTTTATTTGATTATTAATTTTTATAAAAATAGGTTTTAAAAAATATTTAAAAAAAAAACTTTTAAATTCATCAACAATATTTTCTTTTTTCATATTAGACTTAAGTTGTGAACTAACATATTTCTTTTTCTCACAAAATGCCGCTTATGGATTGTAAAATTATAGTCATTATCATTAAAGTAAAATTATCATTAATTTTATGTTATCATTATCAATATATTATTAGTAACATTATCAATTATGCTTTATTAATATTATTATTGACATTATCAATCATATATTATCATTCAAGTAAAATTACTTAATTTTGATTTTTTTTTTAGAATTTGTTTATCTAATTGTCTTTGAATACGTAAAAAAAAAATAGTGACTGTTACAAAAAATACTACTAAACATGGAATCAAACTTTTTTTAAACATAGCATTTGTTCAAAATATATTTTACCGTTATCAACAGCAAATTATCTGTTGGCAAGTTGTTCCTCTCGTTAGATGGAATGATAAACAGTTAAGTTTAAAGTTTTTTATTTGTTAGAGGTGAGTTTTTAATTTCTTTCTCTAACAGCCCTGCCTCTTGACCGGTTCTCTTGAAGGGTAAAGAAAATAGAATAAGGAAAGCTTATAATAAAAATTCATTTAGATTCTACATTATCTCACCTTGTCTTACCAGGGATGAGCTACGTTCTAAAAATTAAATAATCTACCCTTCTGATGATTCTAATACATTGAAAAATAAATATAAAATAAAATATAACATAATAAGGTTTTACAAATATGCAGTACTCCTATCTTAGTGCTGACATCTAGTGTAAGTTTTTAGAGATATAAAAATTCCATGATTTACTATTGCACTTATTAAATATAAATGTTTATTAAATATTAGTAGAGGGAAGGGGATAATACGTTACCACATGTTTATGACCTTTTAGACAAGATTATAACTTTTATTGAATGTGTTGTAGATTTTTACTGTTTATGTAGTACAGTTTAAATCAAAGCTGAAATTTTTATCTTAGCTTGCAGGGCTTGCTTTTTCAAAAATTAAAAATCAAGTTAGCATATACAGGAAAAATAACAAAAAAGATAATCGTAGCTTTGATAACACTTTTTGGTGTTAGAAGTTTAGCCTTGACTTCTCTACTTTCAAAATAGTTCAAAGCTGTTAGCATTAGTTTTTATATTTTTAATGAATAGTATTTGATACAATAAAAAATATTATAATTTCTGCATGTACTTGAACTGAGGAGAAAAATATTACCATTTATTACTATGTTCTAATTTTTAATATTACTATTTTTTCCCCAGCTTAAATGATATAGAATACATTTTTCCCTTAAATGAAATGCCATTAATAAACAGAAAAGAAACTACAAAGACAATCGCAGTGCTGCCATCTCTTACTTTATTATATTACTAATTGTAAATGACAAGTGCAATTTCATCATTTTTTGCAAATTTAAATAAAAACATCTACATTAGGGAACCCATATTTTTCTTTTCTTTTCACTTAAAGTCATTGAATCATATGATATTCTAAACTTGTTGATTTAGTTTTAAAGGCTTCACTTAAATAGACTTATCTCGTTGAGAGACTACAGCAGGTGGTTTTTTAAAGCCAGTTATGAGCGCAATCAATTGGTCATTACTAATGGTGTATTTAAATTTACCCCTCGTAGTGACCCTCCCTGCATTGTTTCACTTTTGCATTTCACGCATGTTTAGTTCTAGAAAAATAGTAGTTTAATTATTAGAATTTTAAATTAATCAGTCGTATCCTACTTTTTATAATAAGCCTTTGAAATAAAATATGTTGAATATTTGGTTTCATAAAAGTTGCAAATTGATATTTAAGGGAAACGTGATCTAATATCATGAAACATACATGTTAGAAATTTGATGCATTATAATTGCAATTATAAGTTTAAAGAAAGAAAGTAAGAAAAAACTAGTACGTCTTTGAACAAGAAATTTTTAACATTTCTGTTGGTGTATGTAGTCCTCTGGAAAAAACGGAACGTGTTTATTATTTCTATAGTTTCATATGTATACGCTGAATTGTGTTTATTTTATTATTATTGTTGTCGTTGTTTTTACTGTAATGTAACTCCACTTTTGTGTTCTTATAATTGTGTGATCACATTTTCTTTTTTAATGTGCTGCTCATATTTTTTCGTAAATGAGCTTTCGTGAAATGCATGTAGCCAAATTATTGTATCGTATTCAATTGCATTCATTTTTATTAGCTGAAAAAATTTCCAGGAAACAGCAGATATCGTTAACAAGTACTTTATGAAAAAACTCACTTGAAATATATTATAAAATAATGTAATTAAATGCACTTGTTAAATATATAAAATCTCTAACGTTTCAGAAAATTTTGAGCAATGGTGTGATTTTGCAATCTAACGAAATTTCGTATGAATTAACACAAAAACCAAGTTTGAGCAATATTCGGTTGAAGTATATGATTTGCACCGCTCTCCGATGTAGCAAATTGTGGGAAAGGGAATTCACTGTACTCTAAAATCTGTTGGATCTAAAAAAATAGCTCAGTTTCAAAATTATTGTGCTGGTTTAATTATTTATTTCCTTTCGCGCCAATTTATAATGCAGGTTTATGCAGTGCACCATTGATAGAAGGACCAAGGACCAGCAGTTACGTTTTGTTAACAATGTACTTATTAAAGACTGAAGAAATTTACAATTATATTTTAAATTTTTGACCTTGTGCCATGAAGGAATATAATCTTTAAATATATCTTTAAAAGTGAGTGCTTATTTATATTGCCACTGGGCTGAATTCTTAAACGTTTATGAGACAGAACTTTGTTTAATCACATTTATTTACTCTCACTACAAATCAATGTCTGATTTATTAATGAACATAGGAACACATCCAACATGTTACTGGCACAAATTCTAAAAGTGCAGAAATGTCCCCTAAATAGTCACTTTCATAACCATGTAATGTTCTTTCATAACCATGAACAGGGCTGGATCACCCCTTAGGCCAGACAAGGCCATGGCCTAGGGCCCCCAATGATTAGGGGCCCCCTTAAAAAATTTTTTTGAAAATAAATTTAAAAAAATTAAGAAAAACAATGATTTTAAAAAAAAAAAATCAATTTCAAATATATATTAATAAAATACGATAATTTTTTTAGTTCTAATTTAACAGAATAAAGTAAAATTTAATTTATTACTATTTATTTTTATTTTAAATGTACTTTCTTAAATGAAAAGATAAATAAATAGTTTTATACTTGAATAAATAAAAAATATACGAGAAAAAAAAATTAATCTAAGGGCCCCAAAAATTGGAATGACCTAGGGCCCCGCGTACGCTTAATATGGCCCTGATTGTGAAAGAACCTTATTGCATATGTATGGTCTCCGTAGAAAATCAAACTAAATAAAAGAAGTATATTTTGGAAAAGTTCTAGATTACTTTATCAATTTATTGAAGAGTATGGAGTCATTTTAATTAAAATACATGTTCTGTAAAGTTGATTTTGTTTTAAATTTACAATCAAATTTTAATTAGTAAAACTCTTCGTTTGGATTTCATTATTTTTACAACCTAATTGTACAAATCCCACATACTCTGCACGCTTAAATCTGCAAACTCTATTAAATCCAGCGTTCCACAGATTTGTAAATTTTGATTGAAATCCTAATGAGTTTTCTCTTAAATTGAGAGAGGTCGCTGACTCTTTTCGCTTTTCCGGATATTTAAATTGAAACTTTTCTCTCCCATGTCGGTTTGTTTCGTATAGAATATTTTGAAATATTTTCCTTTAAAATGGTCTACGTATTCAGTTAAATACTTTAACAGACGAAAATATCGCTGCATGATTTTATGTAGATTTTTTATATCTACCATTTCACTTTTTTTTTTCACAATTAAAAATATTCTTTTTAAAAACATATTGGATTAAATATTATCTATAAATTGACAGCAGCTTTATTTATTGAAATACCATGCTAGCTGCTGCCTTATAATCGTAATGTTCTAAACATCGTGTTTCTCTCCATTTAAATTAAGCCTGATGTAGATATTTTATTGTATGCTTTTTGTAATTTGAAATCTTATTGCTTTTTGAAAAGAATTTTTATTAAATAAAAAAATATTTTTTTGTTAGATCAGGGAATTATACTTGCATTTTAATTTCTAGAAATCATGTAATATTTTTTAAAAAGTTAACGTTGTAAAGAAAAAAATTCAAAACTTCCTTAAAAAGAATGAAATAAAAAAACCTAATAAAAAGAAAGGGTTGTTATAGAAGAAGAAATTAGTAAACGAAGCTCGTATAAGTGATTTTAGCTGAAGCCCATATTCTTTTTTTCCAGACTAGCATAGACTTTTAAGCCTACAAAAAAAATAATTGAATTACCTGATGACGTAAGTAAGTTTGTACACTTAGTTGCGACTTTTGCACAAGGACTGAAGCATGTATGTTATTAAATTTTTACTGATAGAAAGGATAAGATGTTTACCGTTATTTCAGCTAAATTAAAGGTCCTTTTTCCTTTTATTTGTCCTTTATCTGTTACATTTCTTACGCATCTCGTAAATCACTTTCAAATAGAAACTATAAATTCTTTTTTTTTAATAATTATGCAAGTGTATAAAAAAAAATCTTTTAATATACTCGATATTATTGATAACCAGGTAAGCTTAACGCTTACGATTTGCTGAGCGACTGCTTAGAAAATTCCCAGAATGGTGTTTCTTACAAACAAAAGCACGGTTCCCAACTTTTACTCTTTTTACGGAAGATTTTTTTCCAGTGGTTGAAAAATTATTGCTTTGATTTAATTTGTTTCAATGTAAAATAACTTCAGTTACTTCTGTACAAAAATAACGCGACGATGTATTTAAGTGACAGCAAAAGTATACCAATTTCCCCTAAATAAATTTATTTTTCGTTTCTCAACCATTGGTAGAAATATTTCTCGAAAAGTGCTAAAAGCCACGGTGGCTCGGTGGTGCAGAGAGCTTCGGTGGTGGGGATGGCGAGAGTTATGTTCGAATCCTAACCGCGACTCGTTGATACGATTTCTGCTCGCATCGATCACAGTACTGACGTAAAATATCCTCAGTAGTAGACGGATCATGGAATCCCCTTGTGGTAAGGCTAAACGTGGGAGGTTTTCGTAGTTTTCCTCACCATGTAATTCAAATGCGAGTTAGATCCATCAGAAAGTCTCCCGCGAAGGCTAGTTTATCCCAATCTTTGAATCAGGATTTCCTTGTCTTCTAGTTTGGGTTCAAAATTACAAGGCTACGGAATTGAACATTGATAGTTGTAAATTCAGAATTGGGTCGGTTGTTCAACGGTTATAAAAGAAAATTTAAGGTGTTAAATATAAGATAAAAAAGATGAGAACTTCAAGAAATGAAGAAAAAAAAGAGGTTTTACGAAAAAAAGGGCGATTGTTTGATATAACTTAAAGGTGCTAATCCTACAGTAACCTTTCACGTTCTTTCTTTTTTTCCTACACTCAAACATGTTTTGATGTTTTTTTTTATTTTTTAAATTTTCTTTAACTCCGTAGGGATTAGTCAAGTTTTATTGATTATTTTGCTGAAATATTAATTTACAACTGGTATTGTTTTTTACTTAATTTTTTAAAAGTTTCTAGAAGTTTACATTTAGTGTCTCGTTTACGGAACATTTTGCATAAATTATTAATACGTGATAATGTTCTATTTAGCATCAATTTTAAAATTCAGAGATAAACTTCTTTATATCCGCTAGAGTTTTATTTTCATGTTTCTGAAATTAATCACTTACAAAAAAAGCTGTGAGACGACCTAAAATTGCAAACCTTACAAAAGTACAAGTATAAGGCATACCAAAAGCAATGAATTTTAGCAGACAATGGTGCCGATAACAAAAGCCAAATGTGAAAAACGCATTTCGTGGACTCGGTATAAATTCGGATAGAAGGAAAGCCAGTGAGGATTACATTAATAATCTAACGTCTCAAATGTATGATAGAAGTGTAGAGGAATAAACTACCGGAATAAATTTTTCCTACTGAATCTAGGGCATTAATCATTTGCTTTGTTTGTCGTTCGCAAAGTGACAAATTTCACAGCTGTTTTCTACCTCTAACTATATAGTTAGGAAGCAAAGATAGACGTCTGCACGACGCGACAAGTCACAGTCAACTGTCTTTTTGGACGCTTGCGTAACAGATTAATTACACCGTCTTCTTTGAAAATGATTTGGAGAAAGGTTTTTAGAAATTACAAAGTTTTCTAAGAAGAATAAGTGATTTTCGAAATAAGGATGTTTTTGTGCTAGAGTTAGGAAAAACGTTTATGACTTACTGGAAGGCTCAGTCATGCTAATAATGCTTTTTTTTGTACCAAATACTATGCTGTTTTTGAAACTGTTTTTAAATATGTATATTTATGATAAAGCCAAGACTGATTGACCTTTTATAAAATAATGTTTTTTAAGCAAGGAATATACCATTTTTAAAACTGTTTTCAAAAGCATTTATGATACAGTTTTGATTGTTCTTCGAAGGTTTCGTGCTATTATAAAGTAGCGTTTTTAGCAAAAATATGCCATTTTTTTTATAACCGTTGTGATTTCGTAACAAATATTCATGAGTACTTGGTTAGGCTTAACTCATCTTCAGCCAGCTTTTATATGTTAATTATGAAAATGGCATACATATGAAGAAAAATACAATATGAAGGAAAGTCGTAGTTTTTTGAATGGTTGAGTTAATGAATGGTCATCAATGCTGTATTATTTGAGTTGAATGGCAATTATTGCTGTATTATTTGGACTCATTAAAATATACAAAAATTTGGAATAAGTCATTGATAATTATAATTTTTTTAGCCGAAAACATCTTATCAAATTGACAATTTTTTGAAAAAAATTTAAATGTTTTTTAAATATTTAAACTATTTATCCGATTTTTTATCCAGGCATTTTTTCAGGTAAGTTATGCATGCAGATCTAAGTTAAAGCTTTGTTTTGACTTAAAGGCGTTTGCATTTTGCCTTTTTTATAATTTTCCTGCTTCGAAAAAATAAAGGCTTTTCCAGGAAGCACTAAAATTTATTCCGAAATTTTTTTCACTGCTTGAATTGCATATTTTTAAAGCATATAGTGCGTAAAATACTGCTTTGGAATGCTTGTTTGAGTACAAATAGGCAAATTAGAGTAATTAAGACTGAGTTGCGTATCATGCAGCGCTAGCGTGCAAGCCTGCATTCCAGTGTAAGGGGCTTTTATCAGGTAACTTAACATGCAGCATATACGAATCTTCACAATTCATTTATGTGATGAAAAAAAAATTAATTTAGAAAACTTATCCAATCAATATACATACCTCAGAAACTAGTCATCCGATTCGCAAAGTAAATAGTTGAATTTTTGTCACGGAGAAAAAAATTCTGCTGAAATTACCATATTGTGTTGCAGCGACATTTCTGGAAAAAAATATGCTTAACAAAATCAAAACATCGTAATTTTTCCATTCGTATGATAATGGTTCACTAAGATCCTGATTTTTAAAATTAAAGCTCTTATTACCACTTATTTAGTAAATTATACAAAAGTGAAAAGTAAATTTAACCAAAAACAAACGGTTTTTATGTCATGTTCTAGGATATTAGACAAAATTACCAAATTTTAACACATGAAACAAATTTATCCACACATTATAAAACCATATTTTATTGTTAATTTTACCAAAATTATTACCGAGGCACTTTGGTAATAATTACCGAGCTGTTTACTGCTCCCATGCAGACACAAACATGCTAAATGTTACGCCACATTCTGGCAGTTTTAGCCATATTTTTGTTTTCATTGTATAATGCAGAATAGTATTCCTTTGATATCTTCAAATTTGAATATTTTATTATTTTTGAATAAAATTTAAAATTTGAATGAAATAGGATAACTAATTTCGATTTAAATTTTTTTAAATGACTTGTCAAATGTTGAAGTTCATGCTCTGGTTGTAGGTTTCAGGAAGTTTAAGCTTTTATACTTTTTAAACTTTTAAAAGTCGCCGAAAATGTAGACCACCACCAGCATTTTTCAAAATGATTTATTTGCTATTTTTTTAATTTTTTTTTTTTAATATTGAACAAAATGGACGCTCACAAAGAATGAAAAGAAATAAAAAAAATTAATAAACTTCTTGCCTCCAGCTAACCGAAAAGTACAATTTTTTTCAAAAAATTAAATATGATCTTTTCAAAGCTGAAATTTAAATTGGAAATGTCAAACGATATATTAAATTTTTTTTTCATTTTGATGAAATTTCCCTTTTGCTAAAATATAGTAACATAAAACTGAAACGGTATCTAACTAATAACTATTTGTATATTTGTATCGGAGCTGCGTAATACATTTGTTTTCTTCCTTTCTATACGGATTGGCTTCTAAAAGTAGGAAAAATCTTATTAAATTTTAATCTAGATTCTGTAAAATATTTTAACTACATACATTTATTTATTCGATAACATCAAATTTTGAAAAGCAATTTATTTTTATTATTTCCTTGGTTTTGTTATAATATGCCTGATATAGATATATATAAACTATTTCTCTTTCTTATATATCACTACAATATTCGTTCATCAAAAGAAAAACACACTAAAACTTGCATCCTGAAAACTTAAGCATGTATATTTTGTAAATAAGCAGCTTCAAATTTATAGATATCAGTATTTTTAGCATTATGCAAATATTTTCCGTATGCCAGACAACAGCAATGTTTTTTTTCCACCTAAAGTTTACTATGTTCCTTTTACCTTCGGTAGAAAGGAAACTCAACTAATTTTGTTTCCTTTAAAGAAATGTATTTATAATGAATACAATGTTTTCATAATACTTTTTTTTAATTTTTTTTATTTTATGACCGCCGTTGAACAGTCGACCCAATTTTTGGGTTTACGACTACAAATGTTCAACGCCGTAGCCTTGTAATTTTGAACCAATCCAGAAGACAAGGAAACTCCTGGATCGGTACTAGGGCTGGGCAATGTCAGAATTTCGATATTGTGGTATATTGTGAGCTTCATATCACGATATTATGATATACCGCGGTAATTAAATTGTTATGTATATTATAAATGCTAAGACTATTTTGCAATTAAAAATTAATGTGTTTAAAGAGCATCATTTAAAAAAAATGGGGTACTTATCCTATATTAGCTCGCAGCATAATTATCCCATGGAATCAACTAATTATAAAGCATCATTATTTTAAAACAGAAAAATTTTATTAATATAAACATCAATTACTAATATAAACATCAACACAATTATAAACATCAAAACAGTTATAAACATCAACACAATTATAAACATCAACAATTATAAATATCAACACAATTATAAACATCACAAGGAGATCCGACAATCTCGGATATTTTTAAAATCAGAAGCACGCTATTCTCAAAATGAAACCAAAATCAGTAACTAAGTATACCATGGAGGGTTGATATAACGCGCGGGTGTTTGAAATCCGATATCGCCAATACCACGGATATGACGCATGCGCTTTAAAGTCAAATGATACCACAATATATTGTAGGAGAAATTTCTAGCTGCCGAGAGGAGGTACCGTAAATATTACGCGCAAGCCTTTGAGTTCTTCACCCCTAAATCAATCACGTGCCATACCAATACCTCCTAGATACCATACCATACCGCCACTTCCTCGCCGCCGGTCGGCCGAAGATATTGGCTAGCGGTGAGTACCGAGAGGTGCAGGCATACCGAAGTTCAATAACTCGGTATTGCCGAAGAATATACTTCCGAATATCATTACCGCGGTATCAAAGAAATACCGGTAAATGACGGTATTACGGTATATTGCCCAGGCCTACT
>NC_092204.1:87915894-87935974 GCF_043381705.1 Parasteatoda tepidariorum | reverse complement strand
TTTTTTTTTTTTTTAAACATTTAACATAAATGGCCATCACGGGTAGCTGAAAAGCTCCGGACTCACTGTCTGTCCCCAGGGGCTGGGAGCAGGGTCAGTGTGAGGCTTGTGTGGTATGTATGTTTTGTTTATGTTGTGTTACGTGTTTTACCTATTTTTCTTATGAGTAGTAGTTGAGGCAGTGTTTTGGCGGATCATGATATATATTACTGTTTTTTATTGTGTGTGCGTTTATAGACAGTTAAGCCATCTCTTGTTTGTGTGGATCAAGCTTGAGTTTTTTTTTTTTTTTTAAATTTTATTTGCCTCACGGACAACAGCTTGTGTTGACTGACTGCCTGCCAAATGCTTGCTGGTCAGGGGTGGGGCCAGAGTGTGTTTTTATGCTGCAGCAATGGTTTGCCTGGAGCCCTGACACCTCAACATTGTATTTGCTGCCAGTATTTTTACAAAGTTATTATAAGGTTTATGACATATTGTCTGTGATGTTTCTGGTTATGGCTAGAATATTTATTAGTTTTTGCATAATATGCTTGTTTTTGAAACTGTCTGCAAATATCGTTCTGCCTTGTTCATTGGGTTTTTTGAGGTGGTATGATTCAGTTAGTGGGCAGTCATGTAGGTAGTGACTTGGGGTACCTGTGTCATCGCATGGGCTTGTGTCTGTGTTTATTCGCTGCATCCTGTGTAAGAATGAGGGGAAGAAGCTATGTCCTGTAAGGAATTGTATTGCTGCTGGATGGCCTATGAGTCGGTCTGTGTCTACTTTAGGATAATATGATTTTGTTGTATAGCCTTTTTCATTTTCGTCCCAGTATGCTAGCCAAAGTTTTTGTGTGATGTTTTTAAGTTTATTTCTCAGGCTCGATGGTGGAAGCAGAACACCGCTGGGAATCCCGTGACCTGCTGCTGCGTCTTTAGCCGCTAAATCCGCAGCTTCATTGCCTATGTTACCTGTGTGCGCTGCCACCCAGTGTATTTGTGTGTTGCATTTTCTGACTAGGTGTTCTAGTTGTCTTTGTGTTGTTGCCACGTGTGGGTCTTTTTGTTTCGTTTTTCTAATAGCGTGTATACTAGCCAGACTGTCTGTGAAAATTGTTGCATCTTTGCAGCTGTGTGTCTCTAACCAATTGATGGCTTCTTTGATGGCTAAAACCTCTGCTTGAAACACTGTGTTTTCTTGTTTTAACGTAAATTTGTATGTATCTGTATGTTGGTTGTTGTGGTAAATACAGAATGCAGCTCCCACGCCATTGTCTGCTTTGGAGCCATCGGTGTAGATTTGTACCGTCGTTGTTTTGCTAGTACTAGTACTTGTTGGTAGGTTATGGGCCGGGTGGACCATATGTGTTTTTATCTTTTGTTGATAATCACCCGCTTTATTGTATTGTGTGTTTTCTTGATTGAATCTTAGTGTGTTAGCTAGTAGTGCTTCTCTTTGGATTTGCAGGTGCAATGGCGGTAAACCTGCCAGAACATTCAGACCTGGTGTGGGTGCTGTTTTGAATGATCTTGTTATTCTGACTAGTAGGGGCCACTGCACCTCGTGCAGTTCTTTGATCGCGGTTTTATTTAATTCCGTACCCCAAGCTGCTGCAGCGTACGTAAAGGCCTTTTATGCTACAGTCTTGTACCAATGCTTGAGCATTTTAGTATTAATGCCCCAGGTCCTTGGGGCTAGTTTTATGAGATTGTTGTGCAGTGTTGTGGCTCTTGTTCTTAGTGATTTAATGTGTTCTATGTAGTTTAGATGATGATCCAATACTATACCTAGGTATTTGATGTGATTTACTGGTTTTATTGCGTTACCGTCTATTTTGATTATTGGTTGTCTCTGCTTGAAAGGATTATTAAAAGTGATGTAGTTGCACTTGTTAATTGACAGCTTTAGGCTTTGTGCCTTACAAAAGTTGCTGAATTGTGTCATTGCCTCATTAGCATTTGATTCTAGGTGTTTCCTTGTTTTGCCTGAGACAATGAAGCTGTAGTCATCTACAAAAGCTTGTGTTTTAACATGGTCGTGTTTGAACTGTTGTAAAAAGATATCCGCAATGATAAGCCATAGTAGGGGTCCTAGGCAGGAGCCCTGTGGACAACCCTTGTAGATATCGATTTTAGTTATATCGGTACCACCGTTGAACTCAACTGACCTGTGTGAGAGGTAGCTGTTGATTATGTTTGTGAGCTGAGTCGGACAGTTTATAGAATTTAATCTGTGTATTATGTGTGTCCACTGTATGGAGTCAAAGGCGCCCTTGATGTCGACCGATATTAGAGATTTATAGTATTGCCGTTTACAATTTTTATTCTTTTTGGCTGTTTTGGCCTCGCTAATTACAGTTTTTAGAGCCGACTCAGTCGATCTGCCTTCTCTGAAGCCAAATTGGCAGTCGCTGAGTTTGTTGTTTTTTTCCAGGTGATGGATCAGTCTCTGATAAATAATTTTTTCCAAGAGTTTCCCTATTGTTGGTAGAAGACATATGGGCCTGTAGGCATCTGGTTGTGTTAGATCTTTGCTTGGTTTTGCGAAATAAACTACTGTTGCTGATTTGATGTTGTTCGGAAAATGGTTAAGCACCAGACATTTATTGACCCAGTTAGTTAAGATTGTTGGGTCGGCATCAAAGACCCTTCTCCAGATCATGAAGTCCAGCCCGTCCGGACCTGGGGCTTTTGTTGTTTTGAATGCGAATAAAGCATCCTTTACCTCGTTTTGCTCGACCCTGGGTTCTGTGTTAGTGTTGTTTTGTATTCGAGGAGGCTGGTCTGATATGTTTGCGTCTTTGTCAGGGAAGTGATGTTTTGTGAGGAAGGTCATTGCCTCTTGTTTGGTTGGTTGACTAATATTAGGAATATGTAATTTAAGGTCGGTTGGCTTGAAGAGTTTATTATGGGCCATTTTAAACGCAGCCCCGTAGTTATTTGTTTGAGTATTGCAGAATGTCTTCCATGAGTGCTCTTTTGCTTTGTTGATTTGTTTTTTGTAATTTGCTTTGCTTTTGCTTAGTTCCAGTTTTATTTGTACTTTTAGTGTGGGGTCCTGACAGTTGTTGTATCTCTTACATAAAGCTCTTAGTCGGTTCCTATCGATTTTTAGCTTGCTATTAAACCATGCTGGCTTGGTTGGAGCCTTGGAAGTTTTTAGCTTGTAGATCTGCTTTGAGATTTTGGTAACATTATTTATTAGTTGTTTGGTGTAATTATCTAGTTCTGTTGCTGTTGCAGCTGCTTCGCATTCCTTGTTGAGACTGTATGCATTGTTTTTAATTAGTCGTGTGAATTTCTTATGGTTACCGAAGTTTGTTTTAAGTCTGTTGGTTGTTGGTTGAATAGTTTCTCGGTTTACGTTGAAAATGATATATCTATGGTCACTCGCAGTATGTTCGTCACTTATGAACCAGTCATTGACTAAAGTTGCACCCTCGCGGTTACCAATAGTAAAGTCCGGGTTGCCTTGTGCATTGCTTGTATAAAAGGTAGAAAGGTTACTGTGTGTGTTTAGCCTGATCAGGTCGTGTTGGATCATATGATCGATTAGGATGTCGCCTCTACTGTCTGTATGTTTGTAGCCCCACTGTGTGGACCTGGCGTTGAGATCTGCACATAGAACCAGGGGATAGCCGATTATTTGATCTTTCCACTCATCCAGTGCTGCGGACAGGTCTGCGTGGGGTCTAACATACTGCGAGCCAATGACAAGATTGCCTGATTGTGTTGTTATATTAGCAAAGACAGCTGTTTGGGTGTTCGGAAGAAAATTGAGTGGTATGCATTTTGTGATTACCAGCCATGCCTCCTTATTTTTAGAGTGGTACGTTTGCCATTGATTAGGATAGCCATGTAGACGGTTGTTTTGTTTATATGGGTCCTGTAGAAAAGCTATTTCTATGTTGTTGTCCTGTATGAACCTGGCTGAGAGAGCAGTTGCTGCTCTGCAGTTGTTTAGGTTTATTTGTATGCATGTGATGGACTTATTGTGCATTTTTTGTGTGTTGTTTGCCATGATGTAAAACTAGAGTGAATTTGTAGTGTTTGGTTTTTATGGGTTTGCAAGTAGCTTAATGCAGATTTTGGGACTGGATGAACTTGTGTGCTATTTAGTGCTTTGGAGGATTATTGATGGGACATTAATTATTATGGAGAAGCTGGTATGAGTGACTGACCTTAGTCAATTAAGAGTTGAAAATGATTATCTAGCTAATGGGGCAATTAAGGTAAAATGATGTAATAATAAGGGATTGCAATTGATCAGGATTAAATTGCCAGCAATAGTAAACTATGTAATAGTAGTATTAATTTTGCTTAATACTAATTAACTTATTAATGAAACTAGTTAATTAAATTATTGTTGTTGAGAGGACTATTTAGGTTAACAATTTAAATGATTGAAGTAGTTACTTACCCATTTAAGTAAACAAGATCATTGAAGACCACAATGATCTGTAGAGTCAACATGTCTGTGGAGTCATAAGAGTGGGTCAAGATGTGGAGGCGTTCATCATAGAGATTGGCATTATAGTGTGTTATTTTAGTTATCGGACTGATGATGGTTAATTGGTAATAGTAGGCCCTGATCTGGGAAAACAAAGTTAATTGATATTTTCATAATACTTAAAAAATATTGATTTGGAGTTTTTATATAACAATCTTTATGTTGTTTGTTTTATAAAAGCATTTCCATTGCAAATTATTATTTAAGCTTGAACGGAACGAGAACTCTTTTAAAATGTAGTAAATTAATACAGAGGATGGAATTAATGTAAACATTAAAACTTGTCTGATTTCTGTAAACATAAACAAGTGAAAAGGTAATTATTAGAAGCACCTTCAAACTTCAGCAAGCAATTAAACTTATTTTGATGTTTTCAGTTCCGTCTCCCTTAACAGAGATTCGTTACGTTTAGATAATTTTTATAGTTTAAATATAAATTGGAGTCACCCTGAAGTTGATAATTTTTTAATTCATTTTTTTTTGGAAGGATAATGGGAATAATTTAATAATTGAGACTCTAGAGCGCGAAATAAAAATCTGCTGATCGGATTTTTATGTTCTAAAATGCAGTCTTATAAGTTTGATAGTTTAACTTAAATATGCTGTTTAATATGCGCAACTGATAATTTAAGTTACGAAGAGGAAAGAGTTAGGGGGTAGCCGCAATCTGTATAATATGGTCCTGAAAGTATTCTCAGGAAAACAGTCGAAAATTCAGACACCTTCATTTTAATTTAATTTTTTGCGTATTTGACCGAATCTGTAAAAAAATTTATAGTGAATCAGAAAAATTGGTTTATCCAAAGATAGTTCCATGTAAGAATTTGATCTTTCTAAGCTTTATTTCTTTTAATATTATTTAATTTACGGATCTTTGAAAACTGTATAAATTGTAAGATATTTATATTCTTCTCAATTTGAAACTACGAAAGTTTAAATAAAACAAGAATGCACTATTTTAAAAAGATAGGTCGAATAGATCTCCGAAATTACAATTTAATTACTAAACGTCTTTTAAAAGGCGAACTTCTCAAAAATTGACATTAATATTAATGGGATTCAAACTTTTGACCATTTTCTTGACCAAACTATTGTAACCATATTTTCCAGATTTCGGCTAGTCCAAATATTTTGATGATTAAGAATCCGAATGTGTCTAAAACATCGTTTAATCCGAGAAGGGACTGATTTATTGGCTCAAAATATTGTCTGCACTAATCAATTGGGATATTTAAACTAATTAATTAAATGCTGAATCTAAGCATATATAGTCTTTCGGACCATTAAGGTTGTATTTTAGTGCATGGTAATCCGATCATTAGATCAAAAGTTATTAGGTTATTCTATCTATCATTTTGCGCACTCAATCCCGTAAAATAAAAGATAAAGTAGTTAAAAACGAAACATTTCCTCTCATACAGCATCTTTCATCTACTTTAAATAATAATTTTTTAGTTCCACCCTTTTTGCGAGCATAAACTTGTTTGGAGGTAACAGAAAGTAATTTATATTATCGAGGAAGAAATCCAATAAATTATTGCTGATCCACCAAAAAAAAAAACAGGATGTGATCATGATTTCTCACATAAATATCCAGACTACTTTTGTTGCAATCATCATGAAATTGTTGTTTATCTATAGAATGCCTCTTACCCTTAGTTTAAGGGATTTTTACCAGAAGTATTTATTTATTATACTTTCTTAATAAACTCTGCTATTATTAAATTTTTGATTTTAATTATTATTCCAAACTAGAGGCTAAAAAATAATTGTCTACCTAAACTCATTGATTATCCGTTTCACTATTATTAAACATTGAAAGCGTTGTATATAAGTTTTGCTTAAAACTGTATCCAAGAAATATATGCAATGAAAATAACAAACAAAATTGTAAAGAAGTAATATTTCCTCACTCTTACTTTTGCTGAAGAAACATTTAGTAACTTTTTGTACATGGAGAAGCAAAATTCTGGTAAAATTACCGTACAATATCGGTAAAGAAATTTCGGGTTAAAAAAGACCAGAATTCTGGTAATGAAACCAAAATATACTGTTTTTAAACCATTCATTTGGAAGTTTTTCCATTCACATGGTAAATGTTTAACGGAAATTATAGTTTTCAAAATTGCCCTTACCATTTCCCATTACCACACATTCATTAAAAATATGAAATTGAAAAGTAAATTTAACTGAATAATATGGTTTTGTGCCATGTTCTAGGAAACCATGATAAAAGCACCAAATTTTACCACATTTGCAAAATTTATTATAAATTTTACCAAAATTATTATCAAAACGCTAAGGTAAATATTACAGTGCTTTTTTGTATTCTCATAGAGCCAGAAACACTGTAAATTTTACCATATTCTGGTAGTTTTGACCATACTTTTTCTCAGTGTAGCTATTAAAATGATAATAAGAGTTTAGAAAATAAAATTGTAAATGAAGTTGTCAGGGTAACGGAACAAAATGATTATGTTTAAATTTTACCCCAATATAGAATAGGAACTAAATTTGTGAAACAAAATTTGTGTTAAAAAATATTAGTTTGTGCATTTTATTATTTGTTGATACAATATTACTTACTATGGAGATATTGAACGCTATTTAGTTTTTGATATAATAATCATGTATTCCGAAAGATAAAAAAAAAAAAAAGTATTTTATTAATCGGAGGGGTTGGTGAGCGAAGCAATCAGGGGTTACGGTGCGTTCCTAGTAGATACATAAGTAAATAAAATATAACTAGCAAAATACGGTAAAGTTTCCTTGCTAGTATTTTAAAGACCTTTAACAATCAATATTCAATAATTTAATTTTTTCTGTGAAACGAATACTTTGATCAAAAAAGCGAAAAATGCAAATTTAATAAGAGTTTTTAAATTATTTTTTTTCTATAAAAATGGTAATTATTTTAAAAGTTAGAAAGAATAATTCATTTCGTTGAACAATATTTGAGCTGAGTCAAATATTGAAATACGTCAAGCACATCTGGCATTATAAACAATTTCAATCAATTTTTGATTAATTTTCTCTTTAAGAAAAATCTGCATTTCAGCGAACAGCTCCATTTTAGCTCTCGCAGATTCTATTTATGTATGTAAAAATTGAGAAAAGTAATTTGTTTCTTTTTTATGCTTATTTATGGTTATATACACCGAAAAGCTCATTTTCATTTTGAGAAAGGCCTGCAATTTAAATAAAAGAAAATGCAGTTAATGTTCGTAAATTAGAAACTCTGGAGGATAATTATCATGAAAATGAGGGGGGGGGGAAATATGGTAGAAATATATTTTAATCTTATCAGCAAGCAAAGTATAATAATGTATTAAAAATATATTAATCAGATTATTTTGGTTATCGGAATAACGAAAAAATATCTGAAACGAGAAGTTTAATTAGGATAAAAATATACAGTGCTTTATTATTTCAGTACTTTTTAATTTACAGAAATAAATTTTAAGCTTAATTACATGGAAATTCTTTTTCTTTCGTTAGAAAAACGTAAAATGTATAAAAATGACATTATAGGGAATTAGAGAAACGCTGTTTCAGAAAACCGTTGAGTAATTATAATTTTTTAAAAATTAAATACAGTTTTATTAAAAAATTTGGAAAAAAAATATTTTTTGCTTCATGAATTATGTTTTTAAGATTGGAACGGTGTGTGTCTAAAATAGATCAAAAATATTAGTTTGCATTTTTAGATTTTTAAACCAATTCTCAAATTTAGAATAAACTTAAGGAAGTGTTCTTTGAAATTGAGTGAAATGAAATTTGGAACCCTTAAAAATATAATGTCTTTTTGTTTACTTAATAGGAATTTCAATAGCATTTAAGTTAAAATATTATGGATTATGAGTGAGTTAATTTTAATTGTGTTAAAACTCATTATTTTTAGATAGCAATATATTGACTGTCGTTAGTTTGCATTAAAATACAGTGAGTGCACTTAAATTAAAAGCACACTAATAGTATAAATTTGTGCTAAATACAACAAATGCACTTGATTTAATTAAAAACCCAAGTTTGAAAATAGATTAAAATTGAAAAATAAAATTAAAGAAAATTATCGCCGAAAATTCACTATTCCTTCTCTGGCCTGGATGGTAAAAGTTACATACATTTTCTAAATGCGCCATCAAAGTTTTTCCTTCTATTTCATGATCGTTTGAAATTCAGAAAATGTTCCATCATATTAAAACTAAAATACGCAAATTATAAAGAACAAAACAAAAGATTTAAGGACGGCGTTTTTCAATTAGAAGAAAGCGGAAGAAATAATTTTATTTTTCTCACGCCTAAAATGAAAAGTTGAAGTGCGCATCAATTTTGTTCTATTACTTCTATCACCACCGAAATCCTCCCTCCTTTCGAAAGTAATGCGTCTTCATTTTTTGTTTTACGTTCGACAAAAATAAAAATTATCTCCTTACTTTTTGTTTGCTTGAAATACATAGATTTTAAGTTTTTATCGCATTTTTTTCATTACAATATTTATTCATTTTAAAGGCTTTAAAAGAGAAAAAAAACCCAACTTAAAACAGTTCAATTTTACAATAAATGGAATGAATTACGCTAGTTCTATTAAATCGATTCCTTATTTTATTTCTACAGAGCTCCACAGAATTCATTGTGAGGAACAATCTCTTGAGATTTGTAAATACACTCCTACGACGTTTCCTTAAATAGATCGTAATTATTATCCAGTTCTGAGGAAAACATACACAGATCAAAGCAGACGTTAAACAAACCAGGATGACCTTCAAATATGTTTGGTATGGTTTGTTCATTAGCAGAAGCCCTTAAGATCTACAGAAAAATAGGTAATTGATTAGTTTGCTCTTTAATACTTTCAAATCTTATTAGAAGTTGTTCCAAGCATATTGTATTTTATTTAATTTAGAGAGTGACTCATTCCGTAAAAATAATTTGAGAAGCTACGAGGGTTGCTATTTATATTTCTGGCCTAATAATGAAAAAACAAATATGTAGGATCGAAATTGGTTTTATTGTTTTTCAAAATATTCTCCATGACGATCAATACACTTTTGCATGCGTTTGAACCAATTTTCAAAGCACTTTTTCCAGTCCGATTGAGGTAACTCCAAAACATGCGTTTTGAATGCATCAACCGCTTCTTCGGGGGTCGAAAATCGTTGTCCACGTAATTTATTTTTGATGTGTGGGAATAAGAAGAAGTCATTGGGTGTCAAATCAGGGCTGTACGGCGGATGACCCATCAGTTCGATCTTTCGCTCCGTCAGAAATGCCTTTGTTTGAGTCGATGTGTGAGAGCTCGCATTGTCATGATGAAGAATGATTCGTCTGCTCTTCTACTTTTTTCGAATTTCTCCGAAGACTTCTGGTAAACAAATGGCCGTGCACCATTCAGAATTGACCGTCCTGCGTTGCTCTAACGCCACTGTTGCCACATGACTGTTAATACCGAGGAAACAGGCAATCATTTGCTTCGATGTGCTGCTTCCTCGAACAACTTTTGTTGGTTTTGCCTCGTCTTGGAAGACCCATACAGTTGATTGCTGTTTTGTTTCCGGCTCATATGCATAGATCCATGATTCGTCACCTGTGTAGATGTTATACACAGTCTTTGATGTACCTTGAACGTATTTTTCCAACATTTCCTTGCACCAATCGACACGAGCTTTTTTTTTGAGCGTTTGTCAGATTATGCGGGATCTAACGCGAACAAATTTTTTTTACGCTCAAATGTTCATGCAATATTTTATTGATGCTAGTCATACTAATGTCCAAAGACGCCTCTATCTCACGGTATGTCACATGACGATCTTGCTTTATCAGTTCACGCACAGCATTGATCTTTTCTGGCACAACAACGGATTTTGGACGACCTGCACGGGATTCGTCCTGGATCGAACATCGACCACGATTAAATTCGTTATACCAATTTTTTACATTGCTGTAGGATTGCGCTTTATCGCTGAATAAAGAATTAAGTTCATCGAAGCACTCTTGTCTTGACAATCCACGTCGAAAGTTATGAAAAATAATGGCACGAAAATGTTCACGATTCAATTCCATTTTTTGAAAGAGAAGAACTTTTCAATTTACTGTCAACAACACAAATGAAGCTATAATGGTAAATCGTTTGCTGAATTTATGTTTAAAAATTTCAAACTTTCGATTAAAATCGTCTGCGGTCGCCTAGCAACACTTACCGTTGCCAAGGCCAGAAATATAAATAGCAACCCTCGTATTGTTTGTAAACCCGCCTAAAATGGGTTTATTGAATTTTACAATAGTTAATGACATCATAGTTTGAAATAAGTATATTATTTAAGAACCCATTTTGATAAAAAAAAAAACTTAGTTACAATTTATTTATAAATCTATTATTATAATATTGAAATATCTATGTTTGTTGGAGAGATTTATTAAAAAGGAATTATTTCTTTTTTTAATTTTTATTAAAGCTCAGCCATTTTTTTAAAACTTTAACTCATGATAAAGTTTTATAACAAGCTTAAATGAACTATTTAATGCTAGAAAAAAATATTAAAAAATATATTTAATTTATTTTATATATTTTGATCAAAATTTATTTTTTTAGATATAAGTGATATTTTAACTTAGATGCTTAAAAATTATTTTTGTCTTTACTAAAATACATGAATTTCTTATTAATATGAACCAAAAAAATTCAAGTGTTATGCATTAACTATTAAATATAGAGCTAATTGAACCAAAGTTAAAAGAGAAGGTGGGATTATTGAGAGCATGTCACTGTTAAATGATTGCAGAGCATGTGATATACATTAATATACCCAGATAGTAGTTTGAGGTTAATTTAGTATCAGCACACACACAACAACCTTTATAATATTTATTTTTTTGAAACCATCGTTGAACAGCCGACCCAATTTTGGGTTTACGACTACTAATGTTCAACTCCGTAGCCCTGTAAGTTTGAACCAATACAGAAGACAAGGAAACTCCTGGACCAGTACCCCCAGAGGTTTGATTTGTTATGGGAACATGGAGGACTTTGTGACACGACCATCACGTGCATCAGTCACCATTTACTACACGATGGCCCAGTGCCCTACCAACCAGGCTATCCCAGCCTAGCAACAACCTTTATTACGAAGTCCATCAAGTGATTAGCAAATAAACCATGCCAGCTTGAAACAATGTTAAATTTAACTATTCTAGTTTATGCTCGATGAGATTCGGATTAACCTTGCATAAACAAACCCTTACTGAATCTGTGTTTACAAAAGAAGGCAATAAAAACCTTCTAAAATCGAGGATGAATCATCATTCGCAAATCCAGATTAGCGTTCTCAAACCGAGGATAAATTCACCGTCTCAAGGCTTGTTTTAGATTTTATGACCATCACTGAAACAAGGTTTATTTGTGCAGGCTTTTATTTACTTTCTTTAACATTTTGAAAGTGTAAGTTGGTCTGAGCAATAAGTTTTCAACGCAAACAAAATATTGCATTTTAGAGCCTAAACCGAGCTAAAAGGGAAAAAAAAGGGAAAAATAAGGTTTACTGTAAAAGCTATAAAATGAAATTTTTGTAAAGTTTTTTGTATTCTTTATTTAATCTCTTTAAGAAAACAAGCTTTTATCACACTAATATTCCTACTAAGTTTAAAAAATGATTAATTTGTCAACCTTTTGTTTCCAACCAAATGAAAATGAAAATACAAAATTTGCCTCATATTTGGGTATGGCTTTGCTAGAGATGGTCAATGCATTTTGAAACAGGGATTTTATACTTTTAGCGGAATCGCATTTATTGCAAAAGTAAACGTTATTTAAAATTGCTTATGATAAAATAGCAGTTGAAGGTTGTGATTTGATTTCCTAATAATAAGTTTCCTTTCGATTTTTTTCATTTTTTCGATCCTCTTTTATGTTCACAATGCTAAATAATTCTCAACTTAAGTAAACGAAATTAACAGGTTTGATGAATTTGGTCAATAAATTATATGATTGCTAAAAAAACATTAGGAATTAAGCTCTTAGAAGCAGTTGCAGCAAAATGCAATTAAACCAATGAAATCTCGTAGACACAGGATTTCAAAAAAATTGAATTGGTATCATCCAATCAACAGATACACGTCAGTCAATCAAGTGATAGGTACCTATCACTTGATTGACAGACGTGTGTCTGTTGATGACAGACGTGTATCTGTCAATCGATAGCAAAATAAATTGGAAAACTGATCGATAAATATTTCTAGTTGGAACTAAATTATTTTGTAACAGCCATCCCGCTACGGCTGAGCTACTTATAACGGAAAAAAATAACTGTTATTACCCACTTATAACCAAGTTATGTAATTTTCGATACGGTAAGAATAATTTGGCTGTTGTACAGTCTTTTGTTGTTTAAGTTTGTCCAGACTTTTTGTAAAATATTATGAATTTATGAAAATCCTATTTGTAATTTTCTGAATCTAAAATTATTATAGAACGGTATTTTTTCTTTGTGTCCAAGCAGAAGAATTTTTAATAACTGTTTAGTGTCGAATAAGTATACGCAATTACGCATTCTTTTTATGAGATACTCATAAGATTACGAAGATATTCGCCAAACAAGGCAGTAAAGTGAACTTAGCGAATGAGAATAATATGTGAAATGTAACTGATTTTATGATAGCTAATGATTTTGTTGTGAGTTTAAAATCGTGCTTTTTTTATAATCGCTTTCTATAATGATGCCTTTGTATTAAATATAAATGGTATTCAATGGCATTTGTAATAACACGGGATTTTTTTTGTTTATTATGAAAGGTTAGTTTTTATGAAAGTGTAGAAAGTCCTCTCTTAGTTTGTTTGAATTTTTGAAACTGGGGTTTTAATTTTGCAATTTCGAAAAACATGCACACACACGCAGAAAAAGAAAAGAAAAAAAAAAAGCAGAGGCTTTTTGTAAAAGGTTGTGCTTATGTGAGTTTGTGTAAAAACTACCCATAATATTTTGGATTCAATTTTTTTTTCGTTGGATTCATATTGCCGTTGTTCTGTTTTTGAGAATATATGAAAATCGCATTTTCACATTTTTTGGGGTATGAAAACACGAAAATCACGTCTTTCAAGAAGTAGTAATTTTAAGACTTTGAATTTAAAATGCCTTCGAATTCACACTTTCAAAACAAGAATTTTGTGAATGGTCTCTTTTCACGAAAAAATATAGCTCGAAAGGGGATTTATTTTATTTTAAAAAATAAAACAAATAAAAAATTTGTAATATATAATTATAAAATGGAATAGTACATAATAAAAATATAAAATAATTTAATTATATTATAAAAATAAATAAAGCAATATATAATTTAATAAATTAAAATAATTTGCTCAGTTAGCAGATGCAAATCTCTCTTAAAATGACCCCTGATAATAAAATAAAAACTAGAACGTGTAGTTTTACAGCTTTCTTTAATACAAGGTATGGAGTATGCAAATATAATAATCGTTTTACTAACTGCCTTCAAAGAAGTCTGGTATTTTTAAAGAAGACAAAAAATTATTCCAGACGCTGTCAAAAATTACGAAAACATTTTCAACATTGCTAAAAAAAAGCACCCACTGTTGAAATTTTATTTTTCGGAGTCTGAAACTTTTCACCATTAATCTGGTTAGTTAAACTAATTTAGCATCATATCATAAATCAAGTAGATTAAATGGTTAAGATTATGTTAACTAATAATACATAATATTTTAATTTTGTACTAGGAATTAACTAGTACTGAGCTGGACGTACCTTTTTAAATTCATTGTGTAGGAAAATTATTTGGTCACCTTTGACACACAATATTTTATTTAAAAAAAATAGTTTCTATTGTACATTCCTTAGTCTTGAAAATCAATTAATTTCTTTCAATCCATTTCGATTCATTTTCGATCCAACATTGAAAGGTTATTGCTAACGAGGGTGAATACATTATTGAATAAATGACTTTGAAGAACTTTTGACTTAAATTACTTTTGACTGTGAAGCCAAAGTGACATATTATTTTCAGCTTCTTTAATTCATTCATAAAATAAAATTATTTCCAAGTCTGTAGAATTATTATCGAAAATCTCGACATAAAACCAGTTTCCAATGTTTAGGAATTACCTATCTTAATGTTTCATTCGGCAAGGAAATCTGTTTTGATGTTCTAATGTAGCCTTTCTCTATTGTGTTCTTTTGGATTTTAAATTCTTATTCAAGGAAAAAACTAGATGAGTAGACTTAAACAATATTTTTTGATATTCATAATAGTTATTCCAAGCTTTTTATAAAACATCCTGTTTTTGTATTTTTCTGAAAATATTTACTCAAAATATTTTAAATTGGTGAAAAATCTCAAAAGCCAGTGGCCTGTACGGAGATTTTGTAAATTTGTGAGAAAATTTTTCTGAATCTAAAATTTCCGTAGAATCGGATTTTTACTGTTGTGGTCCGCTTTTTGTGAATATGTGACAATAATATTCTGTTTTTTGTAAGGAAAAAAAAACAGGCGTCTCAAGGATTTTTAGCTTTAAAACTATGAATTAAAGACTTCGCGTCAAGCCTGTTTTTCAAAAGAATTTTTTTTTAAATTAAAAATTTTGTGACGGCTTAGAGATAAAGCATTTTCCGTATATCATTATCATCTTCAACCATTAGCAAACAACTACTGGATAAATGCCTTTCCCGAGCTTTTCCGCGTTTGACCAACCTTCCAATTTCCAATTCCTCTTCTCTTATTCAATTTCATTTGTCCATCTCTGTTGTGGCCACTTAATATCACAATCCAAGATGACGTAAGTCCAGCGATTGTCAGTGTTTTCAGCTGTTTGGTGACCAGTGCTTAATAAAATTTGATATCATTTGGAATTTTAGAAACATAAGTGAAAGGTTCTAGTAGATGATGAAAAAGAACATTTTTGCTATATTATTGAAATTTCTCGATTGTTTGCTAACGGTTGAATTTTTTTTTGAGCTTTAAATGTTTTTAGGAATTTTTTCTGCTTCTGCATGGCTCTGTATTGTCATAGGGAAGAACGGTTTTTATTCCCGATAAAAGATAGTTCACCTAGCTCTAGAGTGGTGGAGGGTGTGCACTGATGTTTACATCGCCCCCTATAATGCCGTTGATCACTAAATTGTGGAACTTTAGCTTCCATGACCCCATAAGCCTATGATTGACTATTATGGGAGTGCTTTGCGTTATAAATTATAACTAAATAGCTTCTACAAACTTCAATAGAACACTGGTGGATACTATTAACCGAATTGTCCAATCAACCGGATCAATGACGGACCATTCGTTTAATCTCAGTTTGTTCCGTGGCATTTTCAAGCATGTCTGGAAAGTTCAAAGGAGCCATATTAGTTTTTTTTACAGAAAAGGGATAAATCTACAGTTTTGAGGAAAAAAACACAACTTAACTCTTAAATTGTATGTAGTGTGAAAACATTGGTACATCATTTGTATCGGGCATTAAAAAAAATCGAATCTGAATGTTATAAAGAGGTATTCATTCTTAATGCAGATGAAAGTGTGCTAAACTTGGACGCAATTTGCAATAAGCTAAAAAGTGCACTACTATAATTTCCAGTCTAGCTTGGGAAAAATATGTGATGGAATAACCTTGAAAAAATATTTCCATAACCAGTTTTAACAAATTGTCCAATGACTACTCTAGAGCTCTAGACACTAAACAGATGATGAAATAACTTAACCTGGTCCTGTACTTATACGAGGGTTGCTATTTATATTTCTGGCCTAATAATGAAAAAACAAATATGTAGGATCGAAATTGGTTTTATTGTTTTTCAAAATATTCTCCATGATGATCAATACACTTTTGCATGCGTTTGAGCCAATTTTCAAAGCACTTTTCCAGTCCGATTGAGGTAACTCCAAAACATGCGTTTTGAATGCATCAACCGCTTCTTCGGGGGTCGAAAATCGTTGTCCACGTAATTTATTTTTGATGTGTGGGAATAAGAAGAAGTCATTGGGTGCCAAATCAGGGCTGTACGGCGGATGACCCATCAGTTCGATCTTTCGCTCCGTCAGAAATGCCTTTGTTTGAGTCGATGTGTGAGAGCTCGCATTGTCATGATGAAGAATGATTCGCCTGTTCTTCTGCTTTTTTCGAATTTCTCCGATGACTTCTGGCAAACAAATGGTCGTGTACCATTCAGAATTGACCGTCCTGCGTTGCTCTAACGCCACTGTTGCCACATGACCGTTAATGCCGAAGAAACAGGCAATCATTTGTTTCGATGTGCTTCTTCCTCGAACAACTTTTGTTGGTTTTGCCTCGTCTTGGAAGACCCATACAGTTGATTGCTGTTTTGTTTCCGGCTCATATGCATAGATCCATGATTCGTCACCTGTGTAGATGTTATACACAGCCTTTGATGTACCTTGAACGTATTTTTCCAACATTTCCTTGCACCAATCGACACGAGCCTTTTTTTGAGCGTTTGTCAGATTATGCGGGATCCAACGCGAACAAATTTTTTTTACGCTCAAATGTTCATGCAATATTTTATTGATGCTAGTCATACTAATGTCCAAAGACGCCTCTATCTCACGGTATGTCACATGACGATCTTGCTTTATCAGTTCACGCACAGCATCGATCTTTTCTGGCACAACAACGGATTTTGGACGACCTGCACGGGATTCGTCCTGGATCGAACATCGACCACGATTAAATTCGTTATACCAATTTTTTACAGTGCTGTAGGATGGCGCTTTATCGCTGAATAAAGAATTAAGTTCATCGAAGCACTCTTGTCTTGACAATCCACGTCGAAAGTTATGAAAAATAATGGCACGAAAAT
This sequence comes from Parasteatoda tepidariorum, assembly GCF_043381705.1. Taxonomy (NCBI): domain Eukaryota; kingdom Metazoa; phylum Arthropoda; class Arachnida; order Araneae; family Theridiidae; genus Parasteatoda; species Parasteatoda tepidariorum. The sequence continues at coordinate 87,918,658 of NC_092204.1, read as the reverse complement.
GTTCACGATTCAATTCCATTTTTTGAAAGAGAAGAACTTTTCAATTTACTGTCAACAACACAAATGAAGCTATAATGGTAAATCGTCTGCTGAATTTATGTTTAAAAATATCAAACTTTCGATTAAAATCGTCTGCGGTCGCCTAACAACACTTACTGTTGCCAAGGCCAGAAATATAAATAGCAACCCTCGTATTTGTTAATTATGTTGTTTAATTTTTTTGTTCTTAGGAACTAAAATTATTTGTAATTTATTTTTCAACTTTCAAATTTTTTGCTTCTTTTCGTTAGCTTTCTTTTAACCTTTGCCTGTAAACCACCACCATTCTTTTGCTTATAATTTCTTCTAGTTAGATTTTGAATTTTGCAACGTTAATTTTATTTAAATAAACATTTTTTTTGGAGGTGGGTCAGGCCTTATGTCCCTCGGTACAGACTAGTGAGGTATATCTCCATCTGAATTTATTTGTTAACCGGATCAGTGTTTATTCCGATCATTCCGGAAAATTAGAGATCGGTTATGAATGTTTTGAATTTATCTGTTACAGCCATTATTATTTCATATATGCCATGACTAATAAAGGTCATCATTTACTTATAAATTTTATGTAGATCTGTAATAACTTTATTTACAATGGTAATATGTAGAGAAGAATCGTAATTATAAATATTTTTTTTGTCGAAGGAAAGTAATAGTCGATTTGCATAGAAGAATATTAATAGTAGATATATAGATAAGAATAGTAATAGTAGATGTGAAGAGAAACTCAGGATTATATTTTTTTGCAACGATTTGTCATTAACAAACCTTGAAATAATTTTATCTCAAATTTCCTAGCTTATTTATCTATTTTGACGGCTTTACAATTGCTTAATTTATAATAATAATAGTAGATATGTAGCGATGAATGATATTAGTAGGTATGTAGTGATGAATGACAATAGCAGCTACGTAGAGTTAAATGATAATAATGGATGTAAATTGTAATAATAGATTTGTAGAGATGAATGATAATAGTAGATATATAGAGATGAATAATAATAATAGATATGTAGAGAAACTCAAGATTCTATTGTTTAGAATCATTTGTCATAAACAAGCCTTGAAATCATTTTATCCCAAAGTTTATCAGACATTTATTTATTTTTATGTCTCTACAATTTACTTTATTTGTAACAATAATAACAGATGTAGGACCACGAATGATGTTATTAGATATGTAGAAGTGAATGATAATAGTAGATATGTAGAGATGAATAATAATAATAGATATGTAGAGATGAATGATTATAATAGATATGTAGAGATGAATAATAATAATAGATATGTAGAGATAAATGATTATAATAAATATGTAGGGATGAATGATTATAATAGATATGTTGAGAAGAATGATAATGATAATAATATGTAGAGATGAATGATAATAATAGATATGTAGAGATAAAGGATTATAATAAATATGTAGAGATGAATGATAATAATAGATATGTAGAGATGAATAATAATAATAGATATGTAGAGATGAATGATTATAATAAATATGTAAAGAAACTCTGGATTCTATTGTTTGGGTCCATTTGTCATAAACAAGTCTTGAAGCCATATTATCCCCATCTTCCACAAAATCTGTGCAATGGACAACAGTATATCTTCAGAGAAGAAAAAAAAGTTATTGGGTGAGACATATGTCAACAAAAGGAATTCACACCCGGAAACCACAATTTATACTTAGTGAAGCTTTTTCTCTGCATTTGCCAGCTTCCTGCGTGCGAACATCCCCGCAGGAAGAACTAATAAGCATGCAGCAGAGCTAGAAATAAAGAGAAGAGGGGAAAAAAAAGGAAAAATGAACAAGTGTTAGGGAATCACTCATTCAACAGAACGGAGGTATGAAAAATGCATCATTCTCGGATGGCGTGAAATATAAATGATGCATCTATTATTCCCTCGATCGTTTCTTCGCTTTTCACAGATCTTTTATCCCAAAGATGCAAAGAAGAGTTGTTAAACGTGGACGATTTTTCGGAAATAATAAGTGAAGAAAACATTTCAGAGATATTGGCTGGAATTAAATTATTAAAAAATGTTTTACAAAAAAACTATGAATAATTTTAAAAATAACAAAGTTAAGAGTAGTAATAGCCGGGGTATAGGGGACGGAAGTGACGTCATCATGGAAAGTCAACCGGAGCTTATTTCTGCCCATCTACAAACCGGAAGTCGCTTATTTCTGCCCATCTACAAACCGGAAGTTGCTTATTTCTGCCCGCCTGAAAATCGAAACTTCGTCTGCAGCGTCATGGGGAGCTTATTTCTTTTTTTTCTTAAGCCTAATATATTTTTAGTTTCGGTTTCTGTTTTTAATTTAGTTTCGTTTTTTAAAATATTATTTAATTTATTAGTTTTTTGAGGGTGGCAACACTTATTATTTTTAATATTAGTTTTTAAGGATTGCAACACTTAGAAACTTTGTTACTTGGGGAGATATTGTATATTATGAAGTTATGACGTCATCTCTTATTACGTAACACATAAATAATATCATACTTTTACTCTAGTGGCGCCATCTATGTGATAATTTTAGAAATAAAATAACTTTAAATCTATTTTAATGTTTAAATCTGTTTTAATATTATTTATTAAATATAATTAAGGCTGAGGATCGAACTCACGCCATCAAAAAGCCTTCGTGGGTCAGTAGTTGGATATCATAACCACTGACCCACGAATGCTTGGTTAGATATGTGTTAATAAGTTAAAC